>NC_048568.1:32245000-32282500 GCF_013265735.2 Oncorhynchus mykiss
CAGCCCCCCTCTGAACACTTTTATTAGGGGGTTGTTATTGATAGAGGAGTGAGGAAGGAGTGGGAGATACACTGGAGATGGAGACTGAGAAGGACAATAAGAGGGATACTCTGTCTCTGGCAGAGCGGTAGATACAGTATGTGGATATCAGGGATTATACACTCTTCTTCCAGTAATAGTAAGTAAGAGCTGTGTCACTTCTTAGTTTGTGTCATGCTCACAATTAACTATAATAACAGTTTGATGGGTGGAAACTAAATAACATGTAGTCCGGTAATTGAGGGTTAATCACTAGTACAATCAGTTGAAGTCATACCTTTAAACTCAGTTTTAAAATTCAGTGTTAAAATTATCTGTCTTAGGTCAGTTAGGATCACCACTATATTTTAAGAATGTGAAATGTCAGAATAATTGTAACGACGTTCGTCTGTAGAAGGAGAAGCGGACCAAAAAGCAGCGTCGTGGTTACTCATGTTTCTTTAATGGAAAATGAACGATACATGAAATAACTTAAATCTACAAAACAACAAACGGAACGTGAAAAACCTATACAGCCTATCCTGTGACAACAAACACAGGGACAGGAACAATCACCCACAAACACACAGTGAAACCCAGGCTACCTAAGTATGATTCTCAATCAGAGACAATCAATGACACCTGCCTCTGATTGAGAACCATACTAGGCCGAAACATAGAAAAGCCCCAAAACATAGAAAAACAAACAGACTGCCCACCCAACTCACGCCCTGACCATACTAACTAAATACAAAATAACGGAAATCAAGGTCAGAACGTGACAGTACCCCCCCCCCCCAAAGGTGCGGACTCCGGCCGCAAAACCTTGACCTATAGGGGAAGGTCTGGGTGGGCGTCTGTCCGCGGTGGCGGACTCCACTTCATCATTGTCTTAGTCCGCCTTATTGTCCGCCTCCGTGGCTTTCTCACCATGGCCACCCCTCTCAATGACCCCACTGGACAGAGGGGCTGCTTGGGACAGAGGGGCAGCTCGGGACAGAGGTGAAGCAGCTGCTCGGGACAGAGGGACAGCTGCTCAGGACAGAGGGGCAGCTGCTCGGGACAGAGGGGCAGCTGCTCGGGACAGCGGAGCAGCTGCTCGGGACAGAGGGGCGGCAGCAGCTTGGGACAGAGGGGCGATAGCAGCTCGGGACAGAGGGGCGGCAACTGCTCGGGACAGAGGGGCAGCTGCTCGGGCGGCCCCTGGCTGACTGGCGGCACTGGCGGCCCCTGGCTTACTGGCGGCACTGGCGGCCCCTGGCTGACTGGTGGCACTGGCGGCCCCTGGCTGACTGGCGGCACTGGCGGCCCCTGGCTGACTGGCGGCACTCGCGGCCCCTGGCTTACTGGCGGCCCCTGGCTGACTGGCGGCACTGGCGGCCCCTGGCTGACTGGCCCACTGGCGGCCCCTGGCTGACTGGCGGCACTGGCGGCCCCTGGCTGACTGGCGGCACTGGCGGCCCCTGGTTGACTGGCGGCAATGGCGGCCCCTGGCTGACGGGCGGCACTGGCGGCTCCTGGCAGACGGGCGGCACTGGCGGCGCTGGGCAGACGGGCGGCACTGGCGGTGCTGGGCAGACGGGCGGCACTGGGCAGAGGACATTTCTCCAAAAAGTACGATCTTTGTGCATTTTCAAACCTTAGTCTGGCTTTTTTATGGCGGTTTTGGAACAGTGGCTTCTTCCTTGCTGAGCGGTCTTTCAGGTTATGTCGATATAGGACTAGTTTTACTGTGGATTTAGATACTTTTGTACCTGTTTCCTCCAGCATCTTTACAAGGTCTGCTGCTGTTCTGGGATTGATTTGCACTTTTTGCACCAAAGTTCATTCATCTCTAGGAGACAGAACGTGTCTCCTTCCTGAGCGGTATGACGGCTGCGTGGTTCCCTGGTGTTTACACTTGCGTACTAGTGTTTGTACAGATGAACGTGGTACCTTCAGGCGTTTGAAAATTGCTCCCAAGGATGAACCAGACTTGTGGAGGTCTACAATTTTTTTCCTGAGGTAGCAATTTTGAAGGTAGGCCTTGCAATACATCCACAGGTACTCAAATGATGTCAATTAGTCTATCAGAAGCTTCTAAAGATATGACCATTTTCTGGAATTTTCCAAGCTGTTTAAAGGCACAGTCAACTTAGTGTATGTAAACTTCTGACCCACTGGAGTTATAAGTGAAATAATCTGTCTGTAAACAATTACTTGTGTCATGCACACAGTAGATGTCCTAACCGACTTACCAAAACTATAGTTTGTGAACAAGAAATTTGTGGAGTGGTTCAAAAATGAGTTTTAATGACGCCAACCTAAGTGTATGTAAACGTCCGACTTCAACTGTATTACAATACATGGTAGCATACCATGCTGTTACAGTTACAGCACCTTAACCCTCCTGTTGCGTTCGTTTCATGTTCATCGATTCTGTGTTCCCGGTCCAAAATGACTGCCCCATTATAGCTGATTATAATTCCATAATAATACATATATTATCACTTAATGTTGTTAGATCTTTTTATCAACTTATGTTCTTGTGAACATTACAAGTTTTGAACTTCTATTTGCTATTCATGGCCTGTAGGCCTCATTTACCTGAGCTCATACAACTCGTTTTTAGTAAATTAAGCATAATGTATGGATTATTTTGACTATAACAAATACTCAGATGAAACTTATTGTGATATTTGTCACAGACTTTTTTGTGTCAAAGTTTAACAAGGACTCTCCTCCTTACCAGTGTCATGATCAAAGATATGATCACGAGCCTCACATACAGTATATTGTTTGGTCATTGTGCTGCCACAGAATGGATTGTGAGCAAGGCCTCAAAAAAGGTTTATATACCAGAGCTGCGAGAAAAGTTCTATATTTTATTGAAACAATGTTGCGATTGTTTGTGAGAATGCCAACAGGTGTGGTTCCCCTGGGGGAAAGATTATATTGGGAAAAGGTTCCCGTGGGGGTTGCCATGGAAGCCAAGAAGGGGGGTGAGGTGTGTGTGTGCTCAAACACACATGCATGTGGGGGTCTGGGAGAGAAGTGTGATGAATGGGCATGTGCCTGAACTCAATTTTCTACTCTAATTGTAGTCTCACCCATTCATTTCACCACAGGTGTACAAAAGTTAAATAAAACACACAAAATGTTGTGAAAATCATCTAAATGTAATTCATGGAACCTTATGACAATCAGATTAAATTAGCTACATTTTTCAGAGAGAAAGCTCCAATTCGTCTGGAACACAGCAGGATTTGTAACAATTAACCTGTGCACAACGCCCAATAATAATAAACGACAACATCATTCACTTACCACAGCATTTAAAAGCTATCACAACAGGGCTACTGGGACATGAGTCATAGTGGTACATTGAATGCAATGTATTGACTCAACAAACATGACGTGTATCTTTTCACTCAAATCACATTGTGATGCTTAGCAATGATACGGTCATTATCTTTGACAGACTATACCCTGAGTGTATAAAACATTAGGAACACCTTCCTAATATTGAGTTGCGGAACAACCTCAATTTGTCTAGAGCGTTACACATGGTTTCTGGACCATGTTGACTCCAATGCTTCCCACAGTTGTGTCAAGTTGGCTGAATGTCCTTTGGGTGGTGGACCGTTCTTGATACACACAGGAAACTGTTCAGCGCGAAAACCCCAGCAACGTTGCAGTTCTTGACACACTTCAACCGGTGCGCCTGGCACCTACTACCATACCAATTTCAAAGGCACTTAAATCTTTTGTCTTGCCCATTCACACTCTGAATGGCACACATACACAATCGTCTCAAGGCTTAAAAATCCTTCTTTAACCTGTCTACACTGATGGAAGTGGATTTAAGAAGTGACATCAATAAGGGATCATAGCTTTTACCTGGATTCACCTGGTTAGTCTTTGTCATGAAAAGAGGAGGTGTTCCTTATATTTTGTACACTCAGTGTAGGTTCATAATGGGCGTAATCATTTGTGATGTTTATTTAATTTGGAAATGGCAATTGTTTGATAAAGTGCGTCACTGCAGTTGATGCTACATCTAGTCTTGTGATGCCTTTTGTTTGGTATAACAGTTGTCTCTCAGATCTAACCATATTCATTTATAAAGATAAACCCACTTAAAATGTACTGGAGCAACTTTGTTCCCATCTCTTACAGGCTTATGTAAATGGAAACATGGCTGCTCTTCTATAAGTTTCTAAAACTGTTTGAATCATGTCTGTGAGTATAACAGAACTGATTTAGCAGGCGAAACCCAGAGGACAAACCATTCCGATTTTGTTTTTTGAGGTGTACTCTCGTTTTCAATGGGTTTCATTGGGAATCCAGATTTCCAAGGGACCTTCTTGCAGTTCCTATTGCTTCCACTGGATTTCAACAGTCTTTAGAAATTGGTTGAGGTTATTCCTTTGTGTAATGAAGAAGTACGGCCATCTTGAACAAGGGTCACTTGAAGTGTACTGTTAGATAGAAGCGCATGACCAGAAAGCTAGCTACAGTTTGTTTTCTTCCTGTATTATACACAGATCATCCCGTCTTCAATTTTATCGATTATTTACGTAAAAAAACAACAAAAGTTGTATTACAAATGTCACGAACCGGCTCAAAGCCCGTAACAAAGGGAGACAACATGGAGATAAGGAGTAACAAAATATATATTTATTAACTAAAGCAACTAAGGAAAATATACAATGATGTGTGTAATCAGTAATCAGTAGCGTAAGTGAGTGTTTTGCATGCATGAATGTGATAATGTAGGGTGTTGAAAGGTGCCAAAGCAAACAAACAAAAAGCCAACAAGAACCACAACACAATCTACAAATGTCTGCATGGAGAGAGTCTCCTCCATGAATGGGGAAGGGGTGTATTTTATCCTGGGGGACACCTGGGCCCAGGTGTTTCCCCTGTAGCTGACGACCCTCTCAACTCCGCCCACCGGCATCCTAATAAGGAAACAAGAACAAAGACAAAATACGGCAGACAGAGTGGGAGGGTCGTCACATTCCCCCCCATAAAACCGGGGACCAACAAGGACCCCGGAACAACATACCAGCCCCTGCAGTCCCAAATTGGCACAGCCTCCTGCGTCCCAAATTGGTGAGGGGTTATGTGTTCACACTTACAATTTGCCCCAGCCAACCTCCTCCCCAAACCTCAGCAACCTTCGCACAGGAAGCAACATTTAAGAGGAACGAAGAAAACAAGACCAGGAGGGAGCAGACAGGACAGAGAGAACATGACAATAGGAAGCAATGGTAAGTCCCGTAAACATTTAGGAGCAGGGTGCACGAGAGAGCGCATCAGCAATCACGTTTTCAGATCCCCTGATGTGCCGCACATCAAGATGGAATGATTGTAAAAATAAACACCATCGCATTATCCTCTGGTTTGGACACATCATGGACCTCAAAAAAGTGAGGGGGTTATGGTCGGTGTAGACCACAATAGGTACTACCCCCGACCCGACATACACTTCGAAGTGTTGTAGCGCCCAAATGAGTGCTAGTGCTTCCTTTTCAATAACCGAATAGTTCAACTGATAATCGTTAAACTTTTTGGAAAAGAAACTAACAGGCCTCTCAACCCCAGACACATCTGCTTGCAGCAAAACTGCACCTGCCCCCACATGACTAGCATCCACCTGCAAGGTAAATGACAAATCCATGCGAGGAGCAGCCAGCACCGGAGTTGAGGTAAGCAACCTCTTTGCATCTTCAAAAGCGTGTTGACAACGAGTAGACCAAACGTAAACAGCCTTAGCTTTCAGCATATCGGTCAAGGGAGCGACCACAGTAGAGAAGTTACTACAAAAACTACGGTAATAACCAATCATGCCCAAGAAACGCATCAGTTCCTTTTTAGTAGTTGGTGATGGAAAAGCATCAATAGCCACCACTTTAGCCCGAACAGGACGCACTTCACCCTGCCCAACTACTTTTCCAAGGTATGTAACGGTTGCCTGAGCAAACTCACATTTAGCCAGATTGATTGTGAGGCGAGCCGCAGCCAGACGCTCGAACAAGGCTTGAATACGGGACAGATGTTCTTCCCAAGTATCTGCATATATCACTACATCGTCCAAATAAACAGCGCACCCGGTCAGACCGGCGACAACCCTGTTCATAAGTCGCTGAAAAGTCGCAGGTGCATTACGCAGACCGAAACTCATAACCGAATATGAGTACAGACCAAAGGGTGTAATAAAGGCAGAGATTTCACGTGCCCTAGTCGTCAGTGGCACCTGCCAATAGCCTTTTAACAGGTCAAATTTGCTCACAAACTTAGCTGCACCGACTTGATCAACACAGTCCTCCATCCTAGGAAGAGGAAATGAATCTGGCTTTGTGACACTGTTTACCTTACGGTAGTCCGTACAAAATCGGTTTGTTCCATCCGGTTTACTGACCAAGATACAGGGAGAAGCCCAACTGGAGAAAGAAGGCTCTGCTATCTTACTCTCCAGCATGTACTTGACCTCAGCATCCAGACAACGTAGTTTCTCTGAAGAAACTCTATAGAACCGCTGAAGAATGGGGTCAGCATCTCCAATGTCAATATCATGTTCCATTAAGTTTGTACGTGTAGGTGTATCAGAAAACAAACCTGGAAATCTCTGAATCAGACCAACCATCTCTTTCCGCCCATCAACAGGTAGGTGAGTGAGAAGACTGTCTAAGATATCCAGTGTTTCTGAATTTTTCAATCTACCCTGCAATATACAATCGTCAGGACCAGGGACATCTTCCTCCTCATGCACAGATCTAGCACGACAAGAACCCAAGGAAACAACGGTATCAGCCAAAAGAACAGGTTTAGCGTCCTCTGCAGAATCCCACTGTTCAGTCTCAGAGGAACGTGTATAATAGGGTTTTAACAGATTTACATGGCACAGCTGGTGTGCTTTCCTTCGTTCTGGAGTGGCCACTAGATAATTTTGCTCAGTGTACTGGCGCAACACTGTATATGGACCTTGAAACTTGGCTTGAAAAGGAGAACCAACAATTGGCAGCAGAGCAAGAACCTGGTCACCGGACTAAATTGACGAGGCTCAGCTCGGCGATCAAATATGCCCTTCATCCTCTCCTGTGAAGATGATAACTTCTCTTTAGCCATTTCACCAGCGGCATACAGCCGTCTCCGGAAATCACACACATACGATAACAGGGACTGAGGAGGCTCGGGAGACTTCCAGTCATCTTGGAGAACAGATAAAAGTCCACGCACCCTATGTCCAAACACAAGGTCATTTGGACTGAAACCCGTACTCTCCTGTGAAACCTCCCTAGCGGCTAACAGTAACCAAGGCAACCCCTCCTCCCAATCCTTATCCATCTCACAACAATAAGCTCTCAACAAAGACTTTAGAGTTTGATGGAAACGTTCCAGTGCTCCTTGACTTTGCGCGTGATAGGCGCTAGACAAATTGTGTTTAATATGGAGCTGTTGAAGAACCTGACTAAACAGATTAGAGGTGAAATTCGATCCTTGATCACTCTGAATGACCTTAGTGATTCCAAACAATGAGAGAAACTGAGTCAAAGCTTTTAACACAGATTTAGTTGTGATAGATCGGAGAGGATAGGCAGCAGGAAACCTAGTGGTCTGACACATCACAGTGAACAGGTAACTGCTACCCTTTTTAGAACGAGGCAGGGGACCCACACAGTCAATAATCAGATACTCAAAAGGTTGGCTGAGTACAGGAATAGGAAACAATGGTACCGGTTTAATAGCTTGATTAGGCTTACCAGTTAATTGACAGGTGTGACAAGTTTTTATAAAATCAGAAACATCCCTCTTTAATCTAGGCCAAAAGAAATGTCTTAAAATGCGATTGTAGGTTTTCCTCACCCCCATATGTCCAGCAACGTCGCTGTGGGAAGTTTCCAACACCAACTCACAAAGCTTAACTGGTACAACAACCTGAATAATTGCCTCCCCCAGAAAACAACTATCATGAGACACCCACTTTCTCATCAGGACATCCTCTTGGAGAAAATAGCCATGGGCGACATCTCCCAACTGTTCTACAGGCACAATTTGGTCACGCAACTCTTCTAACGTGGGGTCATCCCGTTGCGCATTAATTAGATCTGAGCGGGTTACAGATAACGGAATAACAGGGAAAACAGTGGCATACTTCTTTGTATTATTATCATTAGTCGGCGCAGTGACCAATTCGCCACGGCTCATAGAACGTGTCACTGCACACGCAGAGAACACCTCTGGGAAACTCTGTACACTCTCATCAGGAATCCCAACAAATGACGGCTTAGTGGAAACCACTAGAGATGGAAACACGGCAGGCCATACACGCTCACCAGCCAAGTTATTCCCAAGGATAACGTCGATACCCTCAATAGGCAATGAAGGCCGAACTCCCACAACAACTTCACCTTTCACCAGTCCACAATCCAACATCAGTTTATGCAATGGAACTGACAGAGTGTTCAAACCTATTCCCCTAATTAGAACACTATTCCCCGAATCAGTCTTAGCAAAAAAGGGTAACACAGATTCCAACACAAATGATTCAGAGGCACCTGTGTCTCTCAGGATCTTCACTGGCACTAGGTCTTTACTTCCTAACATAGACACAAAACCTTTCGTAATGAAAGGTAAATAGTCTGGATCAATATGGACTTTCACATTCTCCTGGGCCTGAGGAAATGAGTCATGAGTGAACTGATGTGGAACAGGTGCAGCTAACGCGGTAGGCTTGGATTTAGCGTAAGCACCCTTTGACCTGAGAAGTGGACATTCGTTTTTCTAATGACCTGAACCTTGACAGTAGTGACACTAATGCCCAAAGTCAGCTTTACCATGGGAGTCAGGCTCAACCCTAGTTGAATAGAACTCTGCCCGTGAACCAAAGTATCTCGGTGAGCGAAGCCCAAATCTATCCGAACACATACTCGTCCGCCAAAACCGCAGCTTCAGCGACATTCTTTACTTTCTGTTCGTTAATATACGTGGCAATACGATCAGGAATTGTGTCCTTAAATTGTTCTAACATAATCAGATCACACAGCCCTTGGAAAGTCACAACTGCAGAGGCGGAACACCAGCGATTAAACTGTAAAGATAATTGTCGCGCAAATTCAACATGAGATTGCTTATCATCCCTTTTTAATGTTCTAAATCGTTGGCGGTAAGCCTCAGGAACCAATTCATAAATCTGTAACACAGCTGGTTTAACTTTATCATAATTGGCACTGTCGTGTACACTAAGAGCTGAATATGCTTCCTGCGCTTTACCAGTCAGCACACACTGCAACATTAAAGTGCGGTCAGAATCAGGCCAACTCCTAGCGTCAGCAACACGCTCAAACAACGAAAAGAATGTCTCGGGATCCCTTTCATTAAACTGAGGCAATAACCGTAAGTTCCCAACAATATCAAATGTCTCTGGGGCACGACCAAAAGAGGAACTACCCCTAGGTAAATCTGGATCACCTTCCCAAAACAAACTCTCCCCTGAGATCTTTCCTTCCCTAACCAACTCTATACGTTCTTGTTGCAACTTGATTTTAGCACGCTCCATATCTTGTTTAAATGCCAATTCCTTTTCATACTTTACACGATCATGCTCTAGCTTCTCACGATCATGCTCTAGCTTCTCACGATCATGCTCTAGCTTCTCACGATTACTTTGCCGATCATGCTCTAGCTGTAACAAAAGCAGTTCTTTCTGCTGTTCAAAAAGAAGACTACTTGGACTAACCGATGGAATGGCCATTGTAACGTTATGGGGAGACGACAAACTCTCAGCAGAGGCTGGCCCAGTGGTAACTTCAAGAATACCACTCTCCATCAGATTGGCCTTCAATATCAACCTAATAGAATTCTTTAGACGTTTATCACTAATCTCAACGTTGTAGTGTTCAGCGACCTTCAACAGCTGTTCTTTAGTACCTAAATCTAACAATTTCTCCGATGGAAAGCGAATGAATTAATCTATATAAGATGCCATAGTTAAAAAAATATATATATATATATACAATGATGTGTGTAATCAGTAATCAGTAGCGTAAGTGAGTGTTTTGCATGCATGAATGTGATAATGCAGGGTGTTGAAAGGTGCCAAAGCAAACAAACAAAAAGCCAACAAGAACCACAACACAATCTACAAATGTCTGCATGGAGAGAGTCTCCTCCATGAATGGGGAAGGGGTGTATTTTATCCTGGGAAACACCTGGGCCCAGGTGTTTCCCCTGTAGCTGACGACCCTCTCAACTCCGCCCACCGTCATCCTAATAAGGAAACAAGAACAAAGACAAAATACGGCAGACAGAGTGGGAGGGTCGTCACACAAAAGTAGTTTGAAATGTTTTGGCAAAGTTTACAGGTAACTTTTGAGATATTTTGTAGTCAGTTGCGCAAGTTGGAACCGGTGTTTTTCTGGATCAAACGCGCCAAATAAATGGCCATTTTGGATATATATCGACGGAATTAATCTAACAAAAGGACCATTTGTGATGTTTATGGGACAAATTGGAGTGCCAACAAAAGAAGCTCGTCAAAGGTAAGGTATTAATTATATTTTTATTTCTGCGTATTGTGTCGCGCCTGCCGGGTTGAAATATGGTTTCTCTCTGTGTTTACGGAGGTGCTATCCTCAGATAATAGCATTGTTTGCTTTCGCCGAAAAGCCTTTTTGAAATCTGACATGCTGGCTGGATTCACAACAAGTGTAGCTTTAATTTGCTATCTTGCATGTGTGATTTAATGAACATTTGATTTTTATAGTAATTTATTTGAATTTGGTGCTCTACATTTTCCCTGGCTTTTGGGACGCTAGCTTCCCACATATCCCAGAGAGGTAAATCGTTGATCCATTCACCCAGTGTACAATCAACTAAAGCAGCACTACACAGTGTCATACAGTAGGACAATTCAACACAAAACAGTGTCATACAGTAGGACAATACAGCACTACACAGTGTCATACAGTAGGACAATGCAGCACTACACAGTGTCATACAGTAGGACTATGCAGCACTACACAGTGACATACAGTAGGACTATGCAGGACTACACAGTGTCATACAGTAGGACAATGCAGCACTACACAGTGTCATACAGTAGGACTATGCAGCACTACACAGTGTCATACAGTAGGACAATGCAGCACTACACAGTGTCATACAGTAGGACTATGCAGCACTACACAGTGTCATACAGTAGGACAATGCAGCACTACACAGTGTCATACAGTAGGACAATGCAGCACTACACAGTGTCATACAGTAGGACAATGCAGCACTACACAGTGTCATACAGTAGGACAATGCAGCACTACACAGTGTCATACAGTAGGACAATGCAGCACTACACAGTGTCATACAGTAGGACAATGCAGCACTACACAGTGTCATACAGTAGGACTATGCAGCACTACACAGTGTCATACAGTAGGACTATGCAGCACTACACAGTGTCATACAGTAGGACAATGCAGCACTACACAGTGTCATACAGTAGGACAATACAGCACTACACAGTGTCATACAGTAGGACAATGCAGCACTACACAGTGTCATACAGTAGGACAATTCAACACAAAACAGTGTCATACAGTAGGACAATACAGCACTACACAGTGTCATACAGTAGGACAATGCAGCACTACACAGTGTCATACAGTAGGACTATGCAGCACTACACAGTGACATACAGTAGGACTATGCAGCACTACACAGTGTCATACAGTAGGACAATGCAGCACTACACAGTGTCATACAGTAGGACAATGCAGCACTACACAGTGTCATACAGTAGGACAATGCAGCACTACACAGTGTCATACAGTAGGACTATGCAGCACTACACAGTGTCATACAGTAGGACAATGCAGCACTACACAGTGTCATACAGTAGGACAATGCAGCACTACACAGTGTCATACAGTAGGACAATGCAGCACTACACAGTGTCATACAGTAGGACAATACACTCCAGTCTCCTTTTATCTCTTTAGATTTGGCCTTAAAATATGAGCTGAATGAGCTGAATGCAATACAATTCCCTGGCTCTCTCCTATTGTCTGCATCAGTAACTGTCAGAGATGGTGGGAGCTCCAGAGAGACACAAGAAAGAAAGTGTTTTGGAAACTGCAGGTGGATTCATTAATACAAACCTGCACTGGAACTCTTGGAAGGTAACCACGGAGGACAGAGAGAGCTGAGAACGAATCAGGAAAGGATGGTCTTCTCTCAACTTCATGCCATCTTAATTTCTAGAATATTAAGTGAATTACAAAATGATATGGGGAATAATGAAACTACTCTCCAACCACCTACGCCGGCCTTTAAAATGGCAGAGAATTAAGATTTTATGACTCATGTAAAATGTCAATAATTGAGGGGCCGACGGCTAATGTAGCTAAGTCAATAGTGAAACTTCACAATGACCCACTCTGCTCTAATTGCTCTGTAATTAACCAAACAGAGAAGGTTTCAAACACCCAGAACCAGCCAATAGAGAGCAATTGTAATGGCGTCTTTTTGTTTGCACTAACTCTATGATTATCTCATCGAACAAAACGTATCAGATTTCCTAAGCCTGTGTTATCTCAGACCTTATTTTCAGCGTTTATCCCAAAACCCCGTTCTTTCCCCATTCATTTGACCCATAGGAATGGCTGGACGAACCAGAAACAACTCATTTCCGTTTTTTTGGGGGACTACGAGCTGGCAAGCTCTATGGACCATTACAGCCTAGAAAGAGTGAGAGAGATCAGAGCAAAAATAACACAGCTGTCCGCTAAAGCGTTGTATTTGCCTCGTCATTGTCGCTCGGATTGTTAATGGAGGAGGCGGAGAGTTGCTTTTCTTTTCTCAAACAGAACACTAAACTAAGGATGACTCAACGTCAGACACAAAATGATCTCTTCATTGCCCTTCTTGTACTCCTCTCCACTCATTCCACATTCATGTAAATGACCACTGTTTCTGTTCAAACTGCAGGCTATTTAGATGGAACGGCAGAGCTGCTTTTCTTCCGATTCATTTAACATTAGCTGTGCAAATAAAATGGAAATGGGTTACCGTGGGTATTTGACATATAATGAGAAGAGTAATTAGAGATTCAACTTAATTTAGTGGAAACATTCTCCCCATTAGTAAACTCCTACACCCCCTGGCAGCCTGTGGATGATTGAAATGTCCAACTCCCTGGTGTAATGAATCACTCCACCACCTGGGGGCGGTCTTACATATGTATTCCCACTATAAGAAGAGTAATTATGATCGAGGTGCCGGCCAGTGTACAAATGCTCAGCAGCCTTCCTCCCTGTTAAATATGGGACCTAATGAGTGATTAATATCACACCTAAGTAAATATGCAGTTTTCATTCCTCCACTGTTCATATTTCTACAGTCTGAGAAATGAGCAAGTAACCGCGGTGTGGTGTAAATCACCATTGCACAAGGGGTAGTCACCAACCACTCGGCTTGGTTTAAAGATCATGGATTTACTGCTCAGCTCTCCTTCCCCACATCGCATGCACGCACACACACACACACACACGCGCGCACACACGCACACACACACACAGGACCCAGGGGCCGGCGCCCCCAAGGGCCCGCAAAATGCAGCGGAAAACATTCAGCTACAAAAAACATGGGGGAATAAAGAGAGGGACGGATAATGAAGAGGGGAAGGGAAGAGGGCAAGGGAAGAGAGAAAAAGGGAAAAGAGTGAGGGAAGATAGAGGAAGGGAAGATAGGAAGGGAAGAGAGGAAGGAGGGAACAGAGGGAATAGAGGAAGAGAAGGGAGGAGGGAAAAGAAGAAGGAGGGAAGAGAGGGGAAGGGAAGATAGGAAGGGAAGAGATGGGAAGGAAGAGAGGAACGAGGGAAGAGAGGGTATGGAGGATGAGAGGAGAGGAAGGAAAAGAGAGAGAGGGAAGAGCAGAAGGAGAGAAGAGAGGAAGGAGGGAATAGAGGAAGGAGGGAAGTGAGGAAGGAGGGAAGAGAGGAAGGAAAAGAGGATGGATGAGAGGAGGGGAGAGAGGGAAGGATAAGAGGAAGGAGGAGGGACTTATTCTTCTCCTCTAGAGAAGGTCAGACAGAAGAGCAGAAGGGCACAGTTAAGACAGTGAGCACAGTGAGGACACAATGGGGACAGTGAGGCTACAGTGAGGACAGTGAGGACATAATGAGGACAGTGAGGACATAATGAGGACAGTGATGACAGTGAGCACAGTGAGGACACAATGGGGGCAGTGAGGCTACAGTGAGGACAGTGAGGACATAATGAGGACAGTGATGACAGTGAGCACAGTGAGGACACAATGAGGACAGTGAGGGCACAGTGAGCACAGTGAGGACAATGAGGACAGTGAGGACAGTGATGACACAATGTGGACAGTGAGGACAGTGAGGGCAGAGTGAGAACAGTGAGGACAATGAGGACAGTGAGGACACTGATGACACAATGAGGACAGCGAGGACAGTGATGACACAATAAGGACAGTGAGGACAGTGAGGACAATGATGACACAATGAGGACAGGAAGGACAATGAGGACAGTGAGGAAAGTGAACACATTGAGGACAGTGACGGTAAAGTGAGGACAGCGAGAACACAGGGAGGATAGTGAGGACACAGTGAGGACACAGTGAGGACATTGAAGACAGTGAGGACACAGTGAGCACACACTTAGGGCATTAACGGTGCAGAGGCAAAGTGGACAGGTCCTGACACACATCCCTGCAGTATCCCACAAAAGTGTGTGTGTGTGTGTGTGTGTGTGTGTGTGTGTGTGTGTGTGTGTGTGAGCGAGAGAGGAAAGTATCTGACAAAAATCCTTTTAGGGAATCATTTTCTAAATCTTTGCTCTAAGCCCTTGCTTGAATTTATAATGTGAGTTGAGTCACTGTGATTGCCACACGCTGATATGGTATCCTTTACTATTAAAACGCCTTGTGCAAAGTGCAACAGCTCATAACAAAAGCAACTTTAATGAAACTTCTCGTACAGAAGCATAAGGTGATCATTATAATCAGATTAGTATTTTTCCCTGGTTATCATTGGCTGCGTTTACACAGGCAGACGCATTCAGAATTTTTTTTCTCACTAAATGGTCTTTTGACCAGTCAGATCAGCGCTGAGAAAAAGATCAGATGTGAAATGTTCTGATGTGATTGGTCAAAAGACCAATTTGTGGAAAAAAGCGCAGAATTCGTCTGCCTGTATGATCGCAGCCAAGTTGGCATTCTGTCTGCTCTGTTCTGAGTAGCCTGTAATGTCTTACTGAACAATAAGTCTGATTATACCTTCCTTATTTCCTTTGTATTAGATACGAGCTAGCTTCCTGTACGTGTAACAGAATATTCCTGTAATGTGATAAGCAAAATTTACCCCTAACGAGAGCCTTGGTTTGAAACATCACCAGCCTGACATCATTAACGTCTATAGGTTGGAGTTGAAAAAGTTGCCTGGGAAGTTAGACCTCCCACAAATAGCATAACAATATCCAAAGGAGCTGGATCATATGACAAGAAGAAACAAGCTGCTCATGATCAAGAGGATCCTTCTTATTTCGGCATGTGTGTGTGTTTGTGCCTGTGTGTGTGTGTGTGTGTGTGTGTGTGTGTGTCGACATGCTGCTAGCTAGAGACTCAAAGAGGGGCGGCATGGCAAGTTGCTCTTCAAAACAGACCACGAGAGAGAAAGAGAAAAAGTAAACCCCCATGATCTAAAAGACAGGAAATCATCAATCACACGTCTTTCTTTCTTTCATTCTTTCCTTCATTCTTTCTATCTTTCTTTCTTTAATTCTTTCCAAGTAAACAATGGAGGGATGCAATGAGGCACCTGGATGTTCCAAGGACAGTAGAAGAGAGGGAGACCCAGGCCATTGCTGGGCTGCTGGGCTGCTGTGGAAGGAGGGATGGGGGGTGGAGGGATGGAGGGCTGGAGAGAGGGTATATGGACCTCAGCTCTCTTGTTAGTAACAATGAGGGATGATGGTGACTGTCCATTTCCTCCTCTCTGACAGACACCCACGGCACAGCACATATCTGGGAGAGCAGAGGCCTGTGTGTGTGTGTGTGCATGCGTGTGTGTGTGCGCGTGTGTGTGTTAGAGTTGTAGGGGTATCATTCATGTTTTTAATGGCCTCAGTAGTGTGTTACCTACCTGGGTTTAAATGTCACCTTATTGACTTCTTCCAGATCACTTCAACCTCAGTTCCATTTAGATCTGTGTTAAATGATCGCAGCTAGGCTCTTTAAAGTACCTGGCACTTCAAATAATATTTTGAAAGTAGGCCGCTGTCAACCTTTTGACTGATAGAGACCCATTTGGCATGTATGTAATGTAACAGTCAAATAGAAGTGGTACACTTTGATAGATAAATCAAGTGCTCACAGTCTCACTGCAGAATTAGACGTTTTTCTACGTTTCTCCAAACATCAAAATTCAAAGTTGTAAAAATTAGTGCCTGTCACTGGGATTGACCCTCAGAGCTTGAGCATGTGGATTAGGGACATTACGCCCATCCACAATGGCCTAGCAAAACCCAAACCTACTTGTTGCCCCTAGTGACGACTTCCTTGTTTTGCTCAAGGATGCCCACTGGCTTCACAAGACTTGTCTGAAGGTCATAATGCTAAACATAAGGGGTTAAATACATGTCAAAAATAAAAATAAGCGAATGTTTCTTGATCTTCTTTTTTCTCTCACATGTAGGACAGACACTTCAGAACAAACTTCCTTTAGATTTTTTGGGGGGGACTATCTGTTGTTCCATGTAGTGAATCTGTTATTCCATGAGTTTGTATGGGCTAATAGCAGTAAGGACTATCTGTTATTCCATGTGTTTGTATGGGCTAATAGCAGTAAGGCCCACCAAAAAATGTAATCCAATTTTTTTTATACTTCAAGTGGTGTTACAATTCAAAATAAAATAGTTAAATGATCCTTGGTATGACCTTCTTAAAACAATTCCATATCACTTAGTAGAACCCCCTATACCCCGGCTTAGACAGGGCTTACACTCTTATGGGTTAAAATACCCAAATGCTGGACAAAGGGATGATTTTGTGAAACATTCACGGGCCAGTGAATTTGTTTGGGAGGGCTGCACCCTCCTCCCCCCACACAAATAAAAACCTTCAGCTGAAGAATCTGATTGAGGTGCACCTATACTACTTTTCCTCGTGGAAAATTTGGTCATGCAGAACCGAGATACCAAACGTGTGGCTGTTTTATGTAAATCTGGGATTACCAAGGAAACATTTCTGGTTGGTCTCAGGGAATGTAAAACAGTTAGGAAGGGAAACTTTGAAAACCGAATTGAGTGAAGCAACGTTAAATATGTTGAGCAACTAATGAGCATGGAGATCCTGGCAAGTTTGACGAAATCACCTTCTCTCTTCTCAGTCTAATCACCTTCTCTCTTCTCAGTCTAATCACCTTCTCTCTTCTCAGCCTAATCACCTCTCTTTTCAGTCTAATCACCTTCTCTCTTCTCAGTCTAATCACCTTCTCTCTTCTCAGTCTAATCACCTTCTCTCTTTTCAGTCTAATCGCCTTCTCTCTTCTCAGTCTAATCACCTTCTCTCTTTTCAGTCTAATCACCTTCTCTCTTCTCAGTCTAATCACCTTCTCTCTTCTCAGTCTAATCACCTTCTCTCTTTTCAGTCTAATCGCCTTCTCTCTTCTCAGTCTAATCACCTTCTCTCTTCAGTCTAATCACCTTCTCTCTTTTCAGTCTAATCACCTTCTCTCTTTTCAGTCTAATCACCTTCTCTCTTTTCAGTCTAATCACCTTCTCTCTTTTCAGTTGAATCACCTTCTATTTTCTCAGTCTAATCACCTTCTCTCTTGTCAGTCTAATCACCTTCTCTTTTCAGTCTAATCGCCTTCTCTCTTTTCAGTCTAATCACCTTCTCTCTTTTCAGTCTAATCACCTTCTCTCTTTTCAGTCTAATCACCTTCTCTCTTTTCTGTCTAATAACCTTCTATACTTTATGTCTAATAACCTTCTATACTTTCTGTCTAATAACCTTCTATACTTTCTGTCTAATAACCTTCTATACTTTATGTCTAATAACCTTCTATACTTTATGTCTAATAACCTTCTATACTTTATGTCTAATAACCTTCTATACTTTATGTCTAATAACCTTCTATACTTTATGTCTAATAACCTTCTATACTTTATGTCTAATAACCTTCTATACTTTCTGTCTAATAACCTTCTATACTTTCTGTCTAATAACCTTCTATACTTTATGTCTAATAACCTTCTATACTTTATGTCTAATAACCTTCTATACTTTCTGTCTAATAACCTTCTATACTTTCTGTCTAATAACCTTCTATACTTTCTGTCTAATAACCTTCTATACTTTATGTCTAATAACCTTCTATACTTTATGTCTAATAACCTTCTATACTTTCTGTCTAATAACCTTCTATACTTTCTGTCTAATAACCTTCTATACTTTCTGTCTAATAACCTTCTATACTTTATGTCTAATAACCTTCTATACTTTCTGTCTAATAACCTTCTATACTTTCTGTCTAATAACCTTCTATACTTTCTGTCTAATACCGCTATTTACTTACTTGTGTAGCTTTTTGTCACAAGCATGTTTTTTTGTAAGTAGTTAATTGTCCTTTGGGACATGTGGTCACCCTAGTTTCTGTCAAACATGAACGTGCTTACACGCAAATGCACACACGCGCACACGCCACTACGTGTGAACATTACCCTTGCATATAACAGCAAGTGAAGTTGCTTTCATCAGCCTCCAGCACAATTTCATTTCCTTGACATGCATTGAGCCTTCACACAGGTCAGCGTGAGTAATACCATTCCTTTATCACCTCTTGCCTCTCCATCAGAGCTAAGGCATGTTGGACTCCACTCTCTCCACACAGACAGGCTGTTTTCCCAGGGATTAAGCTAGCTTTGTAAGAGGAAGGAACTAATCAGGCTCTATTTGTCGCTGCATTGTGTGTCTTGCTGCAAAGGGAAACCCGACCCGGCCGCCCTACACACAGGGAGAAGGCCGACCAGGGCAAAAGCTGAGAGCACCGTGTAGAGTGGAGCGAAGATAGGCCACACACTGACCAGACGTAACCCGACACCTAGCAACCCGCCTGTCTGGCAGCCCGGCATAGCATACAGCCCAGGAGGCTATTCTCTGTTCTCTGTTCTGTGTTGTGTGCTTTGTTCCTCTGGCGAGGCGTTCTGATTGGGCGGCAGATGTGTGGGAAATGGATCTGTGTTTTTCCTCATCAGTCCTGGCCCTGATTTGACTAATTCTGTTTTTTCTCCTGTCGGGTGGCGGAGTGGGCAGAGTGGAGAACGGAGGCAGCTGGCAGGAGAGGAGAGGCAGGTTGGGCCTGTTTGTGCGGCACGGTGTGAGTGATGCCCTGTGAACCCTCAGACATGCCCTGTGAACCCTCACACACACACACACACACACACACACACACACACACACACACACACACACACACACACACACACACACATACACACACACACACACACACATACACACACACACACACACACACACACACATACACACACGCACACACAAGGTCACAGTATAGCAGGGTCACAGTACAGAAAGGTCACAGTACTGTAAGGTAAGGTCACAGTGCAGCAAAGTCACTGTACAGCATGGTCACAGTACAGCAAGGTCACGGTACAGTAATGCTTGGTTGGTTGGGCCCATGGAAAATGTGCCAACATCATAGATCCTATTATAAAATAATGACTGCAGCAGCTCCATGGTGGCTGGTTCCTGGTGTCAGGGCTCTGCTGGAGAGACAGGGGTGACTCTCTGCTTCACTGCTTCCAGTCCCATGATCATTAGTACGAGCTGTGAGTGCTAAATAACACTGTGTGTTGTCAGGAATACCATAAGTCCCACATAATACTGTATTTAACCATTTAATTTCTACAAGGCAAAGGCACGTTGGGCTGGTGGTGAGTTCTCCCCCTAATCTAGACAGCCTTTCTCAATGATTTACGACCTTATGGATGGTGAAGCAGAGTTCCCCAGACAACCTCCTTGCTGTATGAAGTCCGGCGTTAATGAAACAAATGTATTATTAAACAAGCTGAACATAACCCAACATACAAACATTTTAAATTAATGGAACGATCCAGAAAGAATGCCTGCCTTCATTATGTTTGTTTAAAACTCCAGCTCTGCCCCCCCCCCCCCCCCCCACACACACACACACACACAAAACAAAGCTATAATGGGTATTCCCGGTAATGTGGGGAGATGAGGACAGCAGGTTCTTTATCTCCAGAATCAAAGTGAATGTGTCTAATCTTGATGTGCTCCCAGAGATCACATACTGTTTATGTGAGAGGCAGGGACGCTGATTAATTTTGTGACTAGGGGGCAGTATTTTCATTTTTGGAAAAATAACGTTCCCGTAGTAAACAAGATATTTTGTCCGGACAAGATGCTAGAATATGCATATAATTGACAGCTTAGGGTAGAAAACACTCTACATTTTACAAAACTGTAAAAATATTGTCTGTGAGTATAACAGAACTGATATTGCAGGCGAAAGCCTGAGAAAAATCCAATCCGGAAGTGCCTCATGTTTTGAAAGCGCTGCGTTCCAATGAGTCCCTATTGAGCAGTGAATGGGCTATCAACCAGATGACTTTTTCTCCGTATTCCCCAAGGTGTCTACAGCTTTGTGACGTAGTTTTACGCATTTATGTTGAAGAATACCCGTAAGCGGCTACATTGCGCAAGTGGTCACCTGATGCTCTCAGAGTGATTCTCGTGTAAAATACAGAGGTAGCCATTATTCCATTATTCCTACTTAAAAAAAACAATTGTCCTGGTGGATCTTTATTGTCGAATAGATATTTGAAAAACACCTTGAGTATTGATTATAAACAACGTTTGCCATGTTTCTGTTGATGTTATGGAGCTAATTTGGAATAATTTTCAGCATTTTCGTTACTGCAATTTCCGGGCGATTTCTCAGCCAAACGTGAAGAACAAACGGAGCTATTTCGCCTACTAAAATAATATTTTTGGAAAAAAGGAACATTGGCTATCTAACTGGGAGTCTCGTGAGTGAAAACATCCGAAGCTCATCAAAGGTAAACGATTTAATTTGATTGCTTTTCTGATTTCCGTGACCAAGTTACCTGCTGCTAGCTGGACAAAATGCTATGCTAGGCTATCGATAAACTTACACAAATGCTTGTCTAGCTTTGGCTGTAAAGCATATTTTGAAAATCTGAGATGACAGGGTGATTAACAAAAGGCTAAGCTGTGTCTCAATATATTTCACTTGTGAATTTCATTAATAGGAATATTTTCTAGGAATATTTATGTCCGTTGCGTTATGCTAATTAGTGTCAGTTGATGATTACGCTACCGGACCCGGGATGGGGAGTTACTAGAGGTTAAAACATAATTGGTATATATTATAGTATGATGAAAATAGGGGAGAATGAGAGGGATGGAGGGAGAGCGAGAGAGAAAGAGAGAGCTCAGTTCTTGCTCACAAATGTTAGAAATCCCCGTCATTGCATCCTACAAAAGATTCGGGGCTCCTGACTGGTGCAGCGGTCTAAGGCACTGCATCTCAGTGCAAGAGGCATCACTAGAGACCCTGTTCGAGATTCCAGGCTGTATCACAACCGGCCGTGATTGGGAGTCCCATCGGCCGGGGGCACAATTGTCCCAGCGTCGTCCGGGTTTGACCGGGGTAGGGCGTCATTGTAAATAAGAATTTGTTCTTAACTGACTTGCCTAGTGAAATATATGTTAAATCAATAAATGAATTAATTCTCACATTGATGTTGACATCAAAGTCGGAGTATAAGATGAATGAATGTTTTCTTCCTCCTCTTCTGGTTACTGTAGCCTAAGGAGAGTCAGAGCATTAATCCTAAATCACCTTTCTACTGTCAAGCTTTCTGTGTGTTTTCTACACATACATTTCCCAGCGTTCTCCTTGTCCTAACCATGTTGTGCTTTTAAGTCCCACAGGCCTTTATAAGACATCCTACCCACTTAGCCCACATTTCACAAACAGGTACGGTAATCTACTGAACTTGTTAGACCAACAGTCTCCCCTAAAATTGGTGAATACAAGATCACTCTAAAACAACTTCCCATGTTGAATGGAAGAATGTATTCAATCTGTTTGGTAGAGCTACATATTGTAGATAGAAAATGATTTAGTGGTCAGTGCCAAGTGTGTTTTTTTTAATTATGTGTCTGTGTCCCTCAGGGTTTTTTCTTTCCTGTCACTGGCCCGTCCTCTGGCCTGTGAAATAGTTTTCCTGCTACAAACGTCATCAATCACACAAGCAGTTAACATTCCTCTGATATTAATAACGCCATATATGGGACTCCTTATTGCTCTGACAACACAGAGGAAAGCATGTGTGTGTGTGTGTGTGTGTGTGTGTGTGTGTGTGTGTGTGTGTGTGTGTGTGTGTGTGTGTGTGTGTGTGTGTGTGTGTGTGTGTGTGTGTGTGTGTGTGTGTGTGTGTGTGTGTGTGTGTGTGTGTGTGCAGATGGCCACGTGTGTGCATGTCTGAGGGTTCACAGGGCATCACTCACACCGTGCCGCGCATGCAGGATGAGGTTGAGACATGGCCATGCAATTTATTGCTGTACCTTACTGAAGTCTGTGACCTCTAAAAGTAGGGGAAAGGGGGTCATTTAATTTTCGAACACATCCATACATACACACACACACACACACGTTATAAAGTTTCACAATATTTCCATGTGGTGTGTGTGTGAGTCCACAGGAGAAATAAAGCATGATGAAGGGAAATGAAAGGTTGTCTGTGAGTAATAGTTCACCTTTAACTCTGCAGCCGTCTGTGGGCTGAGCATGTGTGTGTGTGTGTCTGTGGGCTGAGCATGTGTGTGTGTGTGTCTGTGGGCTGAGCATGTGTGTGTGTGTCTGTGGGCTGAGCATGTGTGTGTGTGTGTCTGTGGCCTGAGCATGTGTGTGTGTGTGTCTGTAGGCTGTAAGCGTGTGATGCTGAAGCATGTCAAATGAAACCCAGTCACTGAGATCATATGGAAAGTAGAGCGTGGTGACCATATCACATATCAAATGTCCAACATAAACTTCCTGTTTCCCAAGCACACATGGGTCTTTTTTCACTATACTTTGAGCGTTTGTTTTTGTCTGCCTGAAGTGCCAGAAGGGCATGGTGTCCACTTTGTGTCCACCGAACACTGCATGGATAAACACATAAAAACATACTGCAAATATTTACTAACTAATATTTACCTCTGAGAAGATGCTGGCATATTATCAATCTCTGAAACAAACACAGGAAATACCTCTAACCAAAACACCACACAAAAAATGATTTTGACTCTCCTTAAATTATGTTGATATCTTGAACATTTAGGACAACTATGACCAAAACACGTACGTTTATATATCATATCCTAGAACCAAAACAATTCAAAGATTTGTCCCCTCTCCTTGCTGTTATTAACTTGCCTAACATTCACATGAGTTAAAACCAGAACAGGGCTTGATACTGTACGGTGTATGTGCTTGCTTTCTTGAGAAGCAGTCAGGAGGTGGAGGACTGCTCCCCTACTAATGAACAACTGCAAATAAGAACCTTATATCTCCCTTTTTGATCATTTTGGTGGTATTACATATTTCAAGTTGTTTAGTCAACATGAATAATCCTGAGTTTCGATATTACATACAGACTGTAAATAGAGAAGATGTACAATACCTTTCTATGTCAGTTTGGAACTCTGAATTAAACCATTGGAAAATCAGTAATAATTAGAAATGAAAATTGATACATGTGGTTGGCCTTTCCAAGGGGTCTAATTACAAAAAAGGAGAAATCTGTTGACTGTTCTCCTCAGTACTAATCTGCTAAGACATCTGTGTGAAATGACACCAGGAATTACTCATTGATGATGCAAATAGACTACATGCTAATAACTCATTGGGAAAGGAAAGGCGTAGAGGCTTGTCAGTTGGCAAGAGAGAGAAAGAAAGAGAGATAGAGATGTCCCCTCATCATCCTAAGCATCAGAAAGCCCTCCAAAACAAGATGAAAAGCCTGCTGACATCATTAGGTCTGATAAAGATGCATTTGCAGAGGAGAGCTACTGAGCATTCTATCTGACGTCCTATACTCTGTTTAGAATGATGTTTACATAACTCTACTATCTCCTATACTCTGTTTCGAATGATGTTTACATAACTCTACTATCTGACGTCCTATACTCTGTTTAGAATGATGTTTACATAACTCTACTATCTCCTACACTATGTTTAAAATTATGTTTATATAACTCTACTATCTGACGTCCTATACTCTGTTTAGAATGATGTTTACATAACTCTACTATCTCCTGTACTCTGTTTAGAATGATGTTTACATAACCCTACTATCTCCTATACTCTGTTTAGAATGATGTTTACATAACTCTACTATCTGACATCCTATACTCTGTTTAGAATGATGTTTACATAACTCTACTATCTCCTGTACTCTGTTTAGAATGATGTTTACATAACTCTACTATCTGACGTCCTATACTCTGTTTAGAATGATGTTTACATAACTCTACTATCTCCTGTACTCTGTTTAGAATGATGTTTACATAACTCTACTATCTCCTATACTCTGTTTAGAATGATGTTTACATAACCCTACTATCTCCTATACTCTGTTTAGAATGATGTTTATATAACTCTACTATCTGACGTCCTATACTCTGTTTAGAATTCTGTTTATATAACTCTACTATCTGACGTCCTATACTCTGTTTAGAATTATGTTTATATAACTCTACTATCTGACGTCCTATACTCTGTTTAGAATTATGTTTATATAACTCTACTATCTGACGTCCTATACTCTGTTTAGAATAATGTTTACATAACTCTACTATCTCCTATACTCTGTTTAGAATTATGTTTATATAACTCTACTATCTGACGTCCTATACTCTGTTTAGAATAATGTTTACATAACTCTACTATCTCCTGTACTCTGTTTAGAATGATGTTTACATAACCCTACTATCTCCTATACTCTGTTTAGAATGATGTTTACATAACTCTACTATCTGACATCCTATACTCTGTTTAGAATGATGTTTACATAACTCTACTATCTCCTGTACTCTGTTTAGAATGATGTTTACATAACTCTACTATCTCCTGTACTCTGTTTAGAATGATGTTTACATAACCCTACTATCTCCTATACTCTGTTTAGAATGATGTTTATATAACTCTACTATCTGACGTCCTATACTCTGTTTAGAATTCTGTTTATATAACTCTACTATCTGACGTCCTATACTCTGTTTAGAATTATGTTTATATAACTCTACTATCTGACGTCCTATACTCTGTTTAGAATTATGTTTATATAACTCTACTATCTGACGTCCTATACTCTGTTTAGAATAATGTTTACATAACTCTACTATCTCCTATACTCTGTTTAGAATTATGTTCATATAACTCTACTATCTGACGTCCTATACTCTGTTTAGAATTATGTTTATATAACTCTACTATCTGACGTCCTATACTCTGTTTAGAATTATGTTTATATAACTCTACTATCTGACGTCCTATACTCTGTTTAGAATTATGTTTATATAACTCTACTATCTGACGTCCTATACTCTGTTTAGAATAATGTTTACATAACTCTACTATCTCCTATACTCTGTTTAGAATTATGTTTATATAACTCTACTATCTGACGTCCTATACTCTGTTTAGAATAATGTTTACATAACTCTACTATCTCCTATACTCTGTTTAGAATTATGTTTACATAACCCTACTATCTCCTATACTCTGTTTAGAATGATGTTTACATAACTCTACTATCTCCTATACTCTGTTTAGAATTATGTTTACATAACCCTACTATCTCCTATACTCTGTTTAGAATGATGTTTACATAACTCTACTATCTGACGTCCTATACTCTGTTTACAATGATTTTTACATAACTCTACTATCTGACGTCCTATACTCTGTTTAGAATAATGTTTACATAACTCTACTATCTGACGTCCTATACTCTGTTTAGAATAATGTTTACATAACTCTACTATCTCCTATACTCTGTTTAGAATGATGTTTACATAACTCTACTATCTCCTATACTCTGTTTAGAATTATGTTTACATAACTCTACTATCTCCTATACTCTGTTTAGAATAATGTTTACATAACTCTACTATCTGATGTTCTATACTCTGTTTAGAATGATGTTTCTATAATGTTTTAAGAAAATGTGCAACGATGATTTTGCTACTTATTAATATGAACATTTCTAAATTAGTTCTGCTCCTGAAGTCAATCAATAAGAACAGTTTGTCATTGTCCTTTCTTTTTTATTTATCTCATTCATTTCTGATAAACACAATCGAGGACTTACAGTAGGGGAGAGTGGTAAGTTGAGCCGAAGGGGTAAATTGAGCCATCCTTGTTTCTAGGAAACCATACACAAAATTGATAATTTGACCAAATAGGTCATCATTGCATGGAGTCTGTGAAGGAAGAAACCACATGGTAAGCAAGTTAGGTAAAAAACACCAAATCAAATTAATTTGTTGTGCTAGAGGTTTCATTATACTTGTCTCTAAACCAAAGTAGATCCTTTAAATATTGTTCTATACATTGGTTGGGGTCTCTATAAGCTTCAACATGAGGTCCTAAACCTAGCATGAAAGTGCGTCATTGTAGCTGTGTGGGCTAATATAGTCAAAATGTTTGCCTTGGGGTAAATTGAGATGATGACCATGGGGTAAGTTGAGCCAATGGCTGAGCCAATGGTAATGTTGATTGAAATTGAAATGCTTTCTTCTCAGGTGTAATGCACATCAACAAAAGCGCCTGCCCTATGTTAAAATTATTTTTTTAAGTACAAAGTGTTTGTTAAGTGTTAAACCTGTGTTACAAGATGATTACAATTAATAAAGACAAAACGATTGTGATTGTGTTCAATTGTGTTTGGGAAATAAAGATATCCAGGGTAAGTTGTGCCAAGATACTACTTTTTTTGTGGAAAGTTATGATTATTTCCAGGGATACAGAACATCCTGAAATATACTGTATGTATATATATTTGCTATAAAGAATACTATATTTCCCTTGATGGAGTGATGCTGAATGAAAAAACATTCAACTTCTTCGACTCTCCCTAGCTCACAACCTAACCACAGTGAATGAAAATGGGAACTGTAGAAGACAAAGTGAGGTAGTGTGTTTGTGTGTGTAAGCGAGAGAGAGAGAGAGAGAGAGAGAGAAAGAAATGGAGAAGGGGGAGAGGAAGAGATGGAGGGGGAGAGAGAAGCAGGCTTGGCTTGGCTGGATAGTCCCATCCAAACCCAGGAGAGAAATAATAGCATTTGGCTGGATAGTCCCATCCAAACCCAGGAGAGAAATGATAGCATTTGGCTGGATAGTCCCATCCAAACCCAGGAGAGAAATAATAGCATTTGGCTGGATAGTCCCATCCAAACCCAGGAGAGAAATGATAGCATTGGCTGGATAGTCCCATCCAAACCCAGGAGAGAAATGATAGCATTTGGCTGGATAGTCCCATCCAAACCCAGGAGAGAAATTATAGCATTTGGCTGGATAGTCCCATCCAAACCCAGGATAGAAATAATAGCATTTGGCTGGATAGTCCCATCCAAACCCAGGAGAGAAATGATAGCATTTGGCTGGATAGTCCCATCCAAACCCAGGAGAGAAATGATAGCATTTGGCTGGATAGTCCCATCCAAACCCAGGAGAGAAATGATAGCATTTGGCTGGATAGTCCCATCCAAACCCAGGAGAGAAATAATAGCATTTGGCTGGATAGTCCCATCCAAACCCAGGAGAGAAATGATAGCATTTGGCTGGATAGTCCCATCCAAACCCAGGAGAGAAATAATAGCATTTGGCTGGATAGTCCCATCCAAACCCAGGAGAGAAATGATAGCATTTGGCTGGATAGTCCCATCCAAACCCAGGAGAGAAATAATAGCATTTGGCTGGATAGTCTCATCCAAACCCAGGAGAGAAATGATAGCATTTGGCTGGATAGTCCCATCCAAACCCAGGAGAGAAATAATAGCATTTGGCTGGATAGTCCCATCCAAACCCAGGAGAGAAATGATAGCATTTGGCTGGATAGTCCCATCCAAACCCAGGAGAGAAATAATAGCATTTGGCTGGATAGTCCCATCCAAACCCAGGAGAGAAATGATAGCATTTGGCTGGATAGTCCCATCCAAACCCAGGAGAGAAATGATAGCATTTGGCTGGACTTGGACTGTAGCCTGGCCCTGACTGCAGCTGTGGTTCCCATAGTTACAGTAATGATTCTCCATCATGACCTCCTGATGGCTGGAACTAAAACATTCCCAGGGCCAGGTTGAGGGTGTGCGTGTGCGTGTGCGTGTGCGTGTACTAGCAATAGGGAACCAGATCTGCGTTGCTCCAGAGGGGAAGGCCAATTGGCCAAACGGCTGGCTGGAGTATCAGCCAAGGGGACAAATCTGTTTGGCAGAGTATCACTTCATGGTCTAGCTTTTCTATGTTTAACCAATTAGAGTACATATACACACACACACACAATCCTCCCCTCTCTAAAGTCTCTGTAGGATATATGCACGGCCTTGTCGCAGCCTTTTCTCAGTCTTCCCAA
The DNA here is from genome assembly GCF_013265735.2 of Oncorhynchus mykiss. Classification (NCBI taxonomy): domain Eukaryota; kingdom Metazoa; phylum Chordata; class Actinopteri; order Salmoniformes; family Salmonidae; genus Oncorhynchus; species Oncorhynchus mykiss. The sequence continues at coordinate 32,273,711 of NC_048568.1, forward strand.
ACCAACACTGCCCATTCTCAGGCGACCTGGTTCACTGGCCTGTGGAGCAGCTGAAGGACCATGGGTTAGTGGTCAGAGGACATGTCACACCCTGATCTGTTTCAACTGTCTTGTGCTTGACTCCACCCCCCATCAGGTGTTTCCCATTTTTCCATATGTATGCATACCTGCATTTTCTGTTTGACTGTTGCCAATTCGTCTTGTATTGTCAGGTCGTACCAGCGTGTTTCACGTTTTTTCCTGTTATCAAGTTTTTGTTTCTAGTCTTCCAGGTTCTGACCTTTCTACCTGCAGCCTGCCTGCCGTCTTGTACCTGCCAGACTCTGACCTGGTTTATGAACCTCTGCCTGCCCTTGACCTGCCCCCTGTATTATAATAAAATATCAGCGAATCAAACTCTCCGCCTCCTGTGTCTGCATCTGGGTCTTTTCCTGAGTCGTGATAGGTCAAAGAAGAGCAGTGTTCCTGGCAGCTGAGAAAGCCTGTCTGGCAGGGAGTAAACCCCTCCACTGGGCTATGGCTGAACTGTATGTTTGCCCAGGCTCCAGATGATCCTCTGGGAGTGGAAGAGGCATGCGCATACTAACACACACACTCATACACAAAATAGAGCTTCTTGTATGACAGTGCAATGCTGCTATCATAAAATTATGATTTATCTTCTTTGATATATTGCACTTCATTTCATTGAGTGAACATTTTACTGTGAAAATTGACACTGAAAAATCCACACTTTTTCAAGCAGTTATGACAACTTATAGATAGAGGGCAGATACAGCCATTTCAAATGAGAATATTTGCTATATCTGATTTGACCAATGATGTTTCCCCAAACGGACCATTAAAGGGGCAATATGCAGTTCCGACAATTGTTTTTTTAACTTATAAATGAATGATATGTACTCTTTGATTCATGAAGAATATAACTTAGCAGTACCACATCAGAACCCAAAATATAAGCTTGTTTTACTCCAATGTTTGTAAACATTGTAAATGCAATTAAACACTGTACAGCCTCAAAACTTGCTTAAAACTATAATTTGTATATATTGGATAGTCAGTCCCTGCATCCATGGCTCTGGCTATAAATGAAACAGTGGTTACATTTCTCTCGGCCCATCCCTCAGAGTCTTACCAAAACACAGGTGGGGAAATAGACTGAGCCTTGGAAGTCCAATATGAAATACTACCTTGTCTGTTATGCCTATCATAGTGCATGTCCATGCATTTTTAATGACTATACCAGGAATATTTATGTCATGGCTGTCCTTGTGTGGGATAGTATGTCAATGTGAGCTCGAGACAGCGGTAATGATGATAAAATATTCTACAGATTGTTATCATATTGGCTCACCCTAACCTGATTAGGGCCAAGTCTATAGTCCTCAATGTCTTTCAAAAATGCAGGAAATTTGATAAATCACTGTGGCAAATCCTTCTAAAAGGGGAATGTTTTGATCAAGGTCCACTTCGTATTCAAATGAGCTCATTTAGAGTCTCTGGCATGTACTGTACATAATAGGTGGGATGCTAAAAGTAGGACGTAAATCTCATTATTGGAGCTACATGTTCGAGAACACATCCTACTTCTTCTCAGAACCACCACATAGAAAGCATACCCAGAGACCTGCTCATCATGTAAATCTCTACAGATTTTTAAGTATGTACATATTTGAATGCTAATCTATCTGACAGACCAAAAAACATGCTGACAAGGCTGCTGTGTACTCTCTCTAGCCTGAGTAGAGGCTAGTACCATAGGGAATTCAAACGCTCTGGAAATAAACACACAAACAAAATGTTTAAGAAATGATGAGCCAATGCCAAATATTCAAAATAATTCAATATTTCCCCCCTGAAATGTTACACACACAATGATTAACTCGCTACACTGCACATTGAATAAACTGTTCTTAAAACATTAAAAAGAGAAAAAGAAATTAACATATTTGCTGTTGTTTTAGTGTAACACCGTTCCACCTGGAGAGGGTTGACAGGTAACCGTGGTGACACATCTGCATCTGGTTTAGGTGCCAGTACAGATGTGGCCTCTGGTATGATGTCAGAAAAGCAAACATCAGACATGACACCCACCATCTGCAGAGGGAGAAGGTAGGAGAGGTGGAAGAGAAAAGAAAAAGTGGAGAGAGGAGAGGAGAGAAGAAAAAAAGTGGAGAGGAGAGGAGAGAAGAAGAAAAGAGGGGACAAGAGAATAGAAAAAGTGGAGAGAGGAGAGGAGAGAATAAGAAAAGTGAGGAGAGGAGAGAAGATAGGAGAAAAGTGGAGAGAGGAGAGAAGAGAGGAGAAAAGAGGGGACAAGAGAAGAGAAAAAGTGGGGAGAGGAGAGACGAGAGGAGAAGAAAACAGGGGACAAGAGAAGAGAAAAAGTGGAGAGGAGAGAAGAGAAGAGAAAAGAGGGGACAAGAGAAGAGAAAAGGTGGAGAGAGGAGAGAAGAGAGGAGAAAAGGTGGAGAGAGGAGAGGAGAGAAGAGAAAAGGTGGAGAGATGAGAGAAGAGAAGAGAGAAGGTGGAGAGATGAGAGAAGAGAAGAGAAAAGGTGGAGAGAGGAGAGAAGAGAGGAGAAAAGAGGGGACAAGAGAAGAGAAAGGGTGGAGAGAGGAGAGGAGAGAAGAGAAAAGGTGGAGAGAGGAGAGAAGAGAAGAGAGAAGGTGGAGAGAGGATAGAAGATAAGAGAAAAGGTGGAGAGAGGAGAGAAGAGAGGAGAAAAGAGGGGACAAGAGAAGAGATCTAAATCTTCAGAAACAGCCCCATATGGCCCTATGGGGAAGAAAACAACATTTGTCTTTCCCACTAGGGATCGTCTGTTTCCTCGTGTTAATATATGAGGAACGGAAGCTGGGGACAAGGTCGTGTTAGAGGGAAGGGAGAGAGGAGGGGGAAAGAGGGAGAGGAGGGAAAGGGAGAGGAGAAGGGGTGAGAAAGGGAACTAGAGAGACGGGGTATCAAGGCACAAGGCGAGACACAGATGCAGACACAGGAGGTAGATGGTTGGTGTCTTACAATGTTTATTCATCCAATGGGGTAGGCAAGAGAATGGTTGTGGACAGGCAAAAAGATCAAAACCAGATCAGAGTCCAGGAGGTACAGAGTGGCAGAAAGGCTCGTGGTCAAGGCAGGCAGAATGGTCAGGCAGGCGGGTACAAAGTCCAGAAACAGGCAAGGGTCAAAACCGGGAGGACTAGAAAAAGCAGAATGCAAAAAGCAGGAGAACGGGAAAACCGCTGATTGACTTGGAAACATACAAGACGAACTGGCACAGAGAGACAGGAAACACAGGGATAAATACACTGGGGGAAATAAGCAACACCTGGAGGGAGTGGAGACAGTCACAGGTGAAACAGATCAGGGTGTGACACAGGGAGAGGAGCGAGAGGAGAGAGAGAGAGAGAGAGAGAGGGAGAGAGAGAGAGGGAGAGAGGGAGAGAGAGAGAGAGAGGGAGAGAGAGAGAGGGAGAGAGAGAGAGAGAGAGAGAGAGAGAGAGAGAGGGAGAGAGAGAGAGAAAGAAAGGGCATGGAGAAACGGAATTAGAGAGAGAGGGAGGGGGAGAGAGAGAGAGAGAGAAAGAAAGAAAGGGCATGGAGAAACGGAATTAGAGAGAGAGGGAGAGAGAGAGAGAGAGAGGGAGAGAGAGAGAGAGAGAGGGAGAGAGAGAGAGAGAGAGAGAGATAGAGAGAGAGAGAGAGAGAGAGAGAGAAAGAAAGGGCATGGAGAAACTATTAGAGTTAGAATTAGAGAGATGGGGAGAGGAGAGAGAGCGAAAGAGAGAGAAGGAGAGAGAGAGAACTGATTGGATTTTACTACTTCAAGTGGGATGTAATGGTCCACTGGGCTCTGAGTATGTCAGGAATGAGTAGTGAGCTCATTTAAAAAAGGACCAAAACCAAAACACCATATATTTGTAAGTGTGTTTGTCAAGTTTCAAGTTTTAATGTCACATACAGAACTACAGTGAAAAGCCTTTCTTGCCAGCTCTAACCCCAACAATGCAGTAATCAAAAACACTGTAATAGTAAAAATAATGAGGCAGAACAAAAACACACAAGATAAAGAAATAAGAAATGAGAACACTACAAAGTAAGTAAGAATACTATATACAGGGTCAGTTCCACTACCATATTTACAATGTGCCGTTTTGCCGTGATACTTGGTCGATAGAGGTTTATATGTATTGGGATACGGTGACTAGGCATCATGATATATGATACACAGTGCATATGAGGATTGTATGTGAGTGGGTGTGTGTAGAGTCAGTAGAAATGTATGTGCGTATTATATGTGTGAGCAAAGGATGGAGAGAGTGTTTGTGTGTGTGTGTTAGAGTATCAGTGTGTGAGTGTGTAGAGTCCTCTGAGTGTGCATAGAGACATATAAATAAATAATACAAGGGTCAACTCAGATGTAGCCATGTAACGGTTTTGTTAGCTATTTAGTTACAGTAACTATTTCGTAGTCTCATGGAATGGGGATAGAAGCTGTTCATGAGCCTGCTGGTGTCTTGATGCACCGGTACGTTCTCTATAATGCTGTGCAGACTGATGACACACCCCCTAAGGTTGATGTACGAGAGGAAATGGAATTAGCACAATGCACAAATCCCCATAAAAATCTGTCAGCTTAAGCTAAAGATATCTGTTTTTGCATCGGATGCATCTCTATCATAGGCATCCGAATGTGTCTGATTTCCGCACCTGCGGTGGAAGGTGACAGACCTAGAGTGGAGTTTGTCAGACCGTGAGACACCACGAGACATCCCGTTTTGCTCTACGACCTCCACAAGTGTCAGGAGACTCATCTATTCTGCCAACTTCTCTCTGTAGCGTATGAACCGTTTGGGCAACACACTAATAGGTGAGACTCTCACCAACGTGTACAAGTTGGTTGTTTTGCTGTAACTTCGTCTGAAGGTTCCCCAGTACCAGTTAACAGTTTTTTTTAAATGGAAGTAGATACGGAAAGCGTTTAATGCTAAAAATATGGTGTTAAATATATATATATGTTTCCTGATCTTTCTTATATCTCTCACATGTAGGACAGACACTTCAGAACAAACAACCTTTAGATGTTTGGGGGGGGCTATCTGTTGTTCCATGTAGTGAATCTGTTATTCCATGTGTTTGTATGGGCTTAAGGTAAAGCACATTTTCATTAAATATATTTGTTATATATTATTTGGATACTTCAATGTGTCTTCAAATTCTAAATCAAATAGTTAAATAGCTAAAAGTTATATTTGCATGATTTAGCTTATTCATAATACATTTTTGCATCATTCATGTGATGACCGTTACTGGGTCATGCATGTGACAGACAAATACCTCACGAGGATTCTTCTCTCTAAGCTGAGACCTTGAAACTGAGATATCCCTTTCTCTAAAGAAGGCTTTGGGCGTACTGTCAAATTGCAGATACTAATAGTGAAGATTTGTTCAATCAGTCACTTGCATGAACACAGAAGTTTTTTAGAAAAGCACAAACAGAACATTGTTGTCTTGTAAAAATGTCCATCACAAAGGGACACATCATTTCCCTCCATAATCCCAGTTCTCCAATGCTGCTTTTCACCTGTATTTTTAACATTTTATTTAACTAGGCAAGTCAGTTAAGAACAAATTCTTATTTACAAAGACAGCCTAGGAACAGTGGGTTAACTGCCTTGTTCAGGGGCAGAACGACAGATGTGTACCATGCTCTAACCACTAGCCTACTTGCCACCCTAGTAATGCCAGTGTTAAGCTAGACAGTGTCACCCTTATGTGATACTAGGGACATTGTGTTTCCAAGGCTGACAGTGAGGAGAATCAACAACCTCTGCATAACCAAAACATTTGTTTTGTGAGAAGGTGTTAACCATCGAAGGTGTAAACCCATGTTCACAGTACGCCATGGTTACTTATGTCCCACCCGAAAAGCCCCGATGGTCTTGCCTTGGCCCCAAATTAGAGCAGGTTCACCAGAACCAAGGCCCAGTGAAACACGATTGCTGGCCCACATAGATGGAAAACAAAAAGTCTGAGCCTTTTGGATAAAACACCGGGGTAAATCTTCAGTGGAAATGTGTCACAAGAAGGGCCAGCATGGACATTTCTGTCTGTTTGTTGGCTATAGCCGATGGGGGGCTGAGAGTCTGAGTTTGTCACACACTTTGTGCACACATATTCATGCATATCTGTCTGGATGTTTTGCATGTGTGATTGAGCTAAACAGGGAGGTTGGAGAGCGGGGGTGTCTGAGCCAAGCTAAGCGTCCTCTCCAACCTCGTCCCGTTTCCAGCTGTGTGTTTTAATTTAGCCTCCTAAGAGCCGAGCCGCCGGGGCCCACCGGGGGCTGACAGGTACGCTGCTGGGAGCCGTGACCGGGAGGAGGGAGCGCCGCGCTGTTTGCCATAGCCATGGGATTTGTCTCACAGCAGAGAGAGCGCTGGGAACCGGGGGCGAGAGGGGGAGAGTGGTGAGGCACAATGCTACGCCGGCGTCAGTGTCCAACTGGTACTGAATGAGGCAGAGGTCTGTAGTGAAGACACACACACAGGACACACTGATAGGACTGCTCTCTCCCGGATTAGGATTAAAGAGAAGCCCATTATTAATAGACAGAGGTTTACACACACAGACAACACACACACAAACACACACTTAGGGTCGCTGCAGCAAAAGGGGTTCCGGTGCGAGGGCCCACCACAGAAGTGTTGATTCAGGGGTCTGCATCGGTTAATTAGCCAACAGACTTCAGCTTCCTTCTACCACCACAGAAGTGTTGATTCAGGGGTCTGCATCTGTTAATTAGCCAACAGATGTCAGCTTCCTTCTACCACCACATAATCCTCCCTGTAAAACTTCTCAGAGCAAGGAAAGGGAGAAGTTCAACGTTCTGTTGGTATGCAGAACACACCGTATTGGGGTTTAGATATTGACTCTCTGTTGCTCTCTTTTGAGTGCTGTGTCTTCTAATCGAAGGTCAGATAACTTTTCTCTCAGATGAGTGTTTTTCTGTCTAGGTTCAGATGTTAAGAGACTTCCCGAGTGGCGCAGGGGTCTAAGGCACTGCATCACAGTTCTTGTGCTGTTACTATAGACCCTGGTTCGATTCCAGGGTCTATAGGACACCCATGAGACCCATGAGGTGGTGTATAATTGGCCCAGTGTCGTTAGGGGAGGGTTTGGCCATCTGGGATTTCCTTGTCCCATTGTGCTCTAGCTACTCCTTGTGGTGGGTCGGTCGCCAGCTGGATGGTCTTTCCTCCAACACATTGGTGAGGCTGGCTACCGGGTTAAGAGAGCAGTGCGGCTTTTATAAGGCGGCGGGGCCAGACGGATTACCAGGACGTGTAATCAGAGCATGCGCAGACCAACTGGCAAGTGTCTTTACTGACATTTTTTCAACCTCTCCCTGAAACATGTAATACACGTTTCAAGCAGTCCCTGTGCTGAGGAATGTGAAGGTAACCTGCCTAAATGACTACCGCCCCGAAGCACGTTAGTAACCATGAGGTGCTTTCGAAGGCTGGTCATGACTCACATCAACACCATCATCCCGGAAACCGTAGACTCACTCCAATTCGTACACCACCCCAACAGATTCACAGATGACACAATCTCAATCGCATTCCACACTGCCCTTTCCCACCTGGACAAAAGGAACACCTATGTGAGAATGCTTTTCATTGACTACAACAGCATTCAACACTATAGTGACAATACATTTCATCACTAAGCTAAGGACCTGGGACTGAACACCTCGCTCTGCAACTGGATCCTGGACTTCCTGACGGGCCACCCCCAGGTGGTAAGCGTAGCCGACAACACATCTGCCGCTCTGATGCGTAACACTGGGATCCCTTCAGGGGTGCGTTCTTAGTCCCACTGCGTGGCCAATCACAACTCCAACACCATCATTAAGTTTGCTTATGACGGGCCTCCCGAGGTGGTGCAGTGGTCTAAGGCACTGCATCGCAGGGCTAACTGTGCCACTAGAGATTCTGGGTTAGAGTTCAGGCTCCGTTGCAGCCGGCCGCGACCAGGAGATCCAGGGGCGGTGCACAATTGGCCCAGCGTCGTCTGGGTCAGGACAGGGTTTGGCCGGTGTTTCCTCCAATACATTGGTGCGGCTGCCTTCCGGGTTAAGTGGGCATTGTGTCAGGAAGCAGTGCGGCTTGGCTGGGTTGTGTTTAGGAGGACGCATGGCTCTCTACCTTCGCCTCTCCCGAGTCCATATGGGAGTTGCAGCGAGGAGACAAGACTGTAACTACCATTTGGATGCCACAAAATTGGGAGAAAAATGGGTAAAATAAAAAAATATATATAATAGTTTGCTGATGACACAACAGTAGTAGGCCTGATCACGACAACGATAAGACATTCTATAGGGAGAAGGTCAGAGACCTGGCAATGTGGTGCCAGGACAACAAACTCTCCCTCAATGTGAGCAAGACAAAAGAGCTGATCGTGGACTACAGGAAAAGGACGGCCGAACAGGGCCCATTAACATCGACAGGGCTATAGTGGAGCGGGTCGAGAGTTTCAAGTTCCTTGGTGTCCACATCACCAATGAACTATCATGGTTCAAACACAACAAGACAGTCATTAAGAGGACACGACAACCCCTTTTCCCCCTCAGGAGACTGAAAAGATTGTCATTGGTCCCCAGATCCTCAAAAAGTTATACAGCTGCACCATCGAGAGCATCCTGACCGGTTGCATCAAGTTCTGGTACGCTAACTGCTCGGCATCTGACCATAAGGCGCCACAGAGGGTAATGCATATGGCCCACTG
>NC_048568.1:32287500-32360000 GCF_013265735.2 Oncorhynchus mykiss
TACTTCTTCTACTCCTGCTCATGCTTCTGCTGCTGATTCTACTCCTGCCACTGCTACTGCTACTACTTTTGTTTCTGCTACTGTTACTGCTGCTACTTCTACTTATGCTGCTTCTACTGCTGCTGCTGCTACTGCTACTGCTTATACTGCTGCTGCTGATACAGTTACAGCTACTTCTACCAATGCTGCTAATGCTACTGCTGCTAATACTGCCAATACTGCTACTGCTGGTAATGCTCCTACTGCTACTGCTGCTATTGTTACTGCTGCTGCTATTGCTCCTGATACTACTACTGCTGCTACTAGCACTACTGCTACTTCTCGTGCTGCTGCTACTACTACTATTGCTGCTACTAGTACTACTGCTACTTCTGCTACTGCTGCAATTGCTACTGCTGCAACTTATGCTAATACTGCTACTGCTGCTACTAATATCGCTACTGTTACTGCTGCTACTACTGACTGCTGCTACTACTACTACTGCTACTACTAGTACTACCGCTGCTTCTCCTGCTGCTACTACTGCTATTGCTGCTTCTACCATTACTGCTACTGCTACTGCTGCTAGTACTGCTACTGCTGCTGCTGCTTCTACTGATACTGCTGCTACTTCTGCTACTTCTACCAATGCTGCTACTGCTGCTAATACTGCCAATACTGCTACTGCTGCTAATGCTCCTACTGCTACTGCTGCTACTGCTGCTGATAATACTGCTAACACAGCTGACACTGCTACTGCTGCTAATACTGTTGCTGCTGCTACTTCTTCTACTCCTGCTCATGCTTCTGCTGCTGATGCTACTCCTGCCACTGCTACTGCTACTACTTTTGTTTCTGCTACTGTTACTGCTGCTACTTCTACTTATGCTGCTTCTACTGCTGCTGCTGCTACTGCTACCGTTTATACTGCTACTGCTGCTACTGATACTTCTACCAATGCTGCTACTGCTACTGCTGCTAATACTGCCAATACTGCTACTGCTGCGAATGCTCCTACTGCTACTGCTGCTATTGTTACTGCTGCTGCTATTGCTCCTGATACTGCTGCTGCTCTTACTACTGCTACTGCTGTACTGCTGATGCTACTGTTGCTGCTGCTACTTCTTCTACTCCTGCTCATGCTTCTGCTGCTGCTGCTGATGCTACTCCTGCCACTGCTACTGCTACTACTTTTGTTTCTGATACTGTTACTGCTGCTACTTCTACTTATGCTGCTTATACTGCTGCTGCTGCTACTGCTGCTGCTGCTACTGCCACTGCTACTGCTTTTGTTTCTGCTACTGTTACTGCTGCTACTTCTACTTATGCTGCTTCTACTGCTGCTGCTGCTGCTACTGATTCTGCTACTGCTAATACTGCTGCAGCTGCTACTGCTACTGCTGCTGCTGCTGCTACTGCTGCTACTACTGCCACTACTACTATTTTTGTTTCTGCTACTGCTACTGCTACTACGTATGCTGAATCTACTGCTGCTGCTTCTGCTTCTGCTAATACTGCTGTTACTGCTACTTCTACTCCTGCTGATAGTGCTACTATTGTTACTGCCGTTGATGCTACTACTTCTACTGCTGCTGTTGTTCATGCTGCTTCTGTTGCTACTGCTGCTACTGCTACTACTGTTAGCGTGCTCCTGCATTACGCACTAGAGTGAATCTGACAGGTCTTGTCTTGGGTTGTTGTCATGACCGTAACCCCCCCCCCCCCCCCCCCGTCTGAGTGGAGGGCAGGAGAATGTGTGTGTGTGTGTGTGTGTGTGTGTGTTTAAAGGTGGTGGTGACTAAGACAAGTCAAAGGTCACAATATGAACTGAATACTAACCTCTGCTTCCTGTAAGGAGAGGAGGAAGAAATACTACTAGAGCCTGGGAATTGTTACAGCAGCATGTGAGGTCAAACAAGACACGTCACTTTTCATGGAGTGTTAGGTTGGAAAAATAGTGATATGCTAAAGTAGAATCTTCGCCTTTACTTTTTATAAGATCTTCGTCATCTTCTCTGGAATTTGCTTGGGTTAAAGATATGATGCAGATGCTGTAAAGAGGTCAATGGAAAACAGACCGTGGGGATAGAAGGACTCCATATTGGCAAACATTCAACAAATCTGATCTACTGTAATAAAGTGGATACTGCGATGATTGATATCTTCTAACAGGCTCAAAATGTGTTTACTAAAGTCGGTTGTTTGGTTGTTTTCGTTTTTTAGAAGTTGTTCCTTTTTAGGAACTCCTGTTCATATATAGCCTAAATATAGGCACATTTTGCCATGGGGTAGTGAGGTGATTCGGGAGCTTTCCCGAAAGCATCGTTCCCCTACTCGTTTTTCCCCCACTCGTTTCCATGGTATTTTCCATTGTTTTGGTCAAGTTCCATTGACCTCTTTACCACCTCTATGGTAAAAAAAGGATCTTGGTCATGATCTCAATCTTCGTCAGGTCTCAGGAATTTCCCTCCATTGCTATCCAGCAAAGTAAAGTGTCATCATCATGAAACAAGTAACACCCCTAAGTAGAATCAGACATATGGAATGTGGCACCTTGCTACAACATGTTTGTTTGTCTGAAAGGGTACACTACAGCTTTTAAATCGTGCTACGGAAAATTCTCTGGAGATCATTTCGAAGCTCAGCTGAACAGGCATTTAACTTGTTTGTAAAAATAATGCCTCTTCTTAAGCGGTGCTAACGTCCATCACCAGGCAACCAGAACTAACTGTCAATCAAATGATCTAGAGCTGCCTGTGTACGCAGAACCCTCGCTCCTAAGAAAATAACTTTGAAGTTTGTTAAATACAATGACTTACCAATACATTTAGTAGAAAGAAAACACATGTACTGTATCTACTCTACCATAAAAAAACAGCAGAAAAACAACAGCACATCATTCAGCAACGTTTCTTGTTGTCATGGAAACAATACCGATCAGTCTATGCCAGAGAATAATTATATTGTCTGAAAAGGTACAGACACTTCTGATACAGAACTTTTTTTTAATTGTCTGAAAGGTTATCAATTGTTGCTATCGACCGGTTACTGTAGAAGCATCCTATGTATGAAAAGGGTATTGTTTTTTAATATTTAGCTTGGTGATTGTTGTCCATGAAAAGCACAGTGTCATCAGCATGAATCAGACACTATCCATCCCCTTTCCTGTTCTAATTATAATTTTCAATCTCACCTCCACACTGATTGCTTCTATGAAAGACGTGGAGGTTTAAATAATATAATGATAGGACAACACAGTGAGAAAGAAAAAGCCTCCATTCATTTTCATACCACAACACATTACTAGCTGTCTCCAGATGTCAATTAATAGTTTCAGTCCCAATGAATGTTGAGACGTTCATTTCAACAGTTTAAACGAATGTGGGATGTTAATTTCATTCAGAGTCAAGGTTGCTGTAGTCATTATACTAAGGCTGATTCTGGTATAGAGATTAGAGCAACAGGGTGTTGTATTAGTCATTGTCAGTGTTCAGATGGCAGTTGTCAGTGTTAAGCACTCACACACACATAGTTTAGTTGTCAGGGTTATTACACTCAGATAGCTTAATACACAGGCACGCAATCACACACGCACATGCACACACACACACACACACACACACACACACACACACACACACACACACACACACGCGCACGCACACACACACAGGAACACACACGCGCGCACACACACACACACGCACACACACACAAACACACTTGTCAGTGTTACATTACACTGCGATATGCATATCATTACATTTGAGTAGTGGCATAGAGCAGTAGAGTAGAGACGATTACAGAAGTTGCACACATGGGGACTACTTTTAGTAGTCTAAACTGTAAAACTATGTGTTTAGGATCTGGACACATAGCTTTTTAAATGCGTAAAGGCATTTAGAATTTCAATGAAAACACATTTATAATGTAAACACCAGAACACGTTTATTCAGCTGTAACACTTTTTAAACACCAGAACACGTTTATTCAGCTGTAACACTTTTTAAACACCAGAACACGTTGATTCAGCTGTAACACTTTTTAAACACATGAACACGTTGATTCAGCTGTAACACTTTTTAAACACCAGAACACGTTTATTCAGCTGTAACACTTTTTAAACACATGAACACGTTGATTCAGCTGTAACACTTTTTAAACACCAGAACACGTTTATTCAGCTGTAACACTTTTTAAACACAAGAACACGTTGATTCAGCTGTAACACTTTTTAAACACATGAACACGTTGATTCAGCTGTAACACTTTTTAAACACCAGAACACGTTTATTCAGCTGTAACACTTTTTAAACACATGAACACGTTGATTCAGCTGTAACACTTTTTAAACACATGAACACGTTGATTCAGCTGTAACACTTTTTAAACACATGAACACGTTGATTCAGCTGTAACACTTTTTAAACACATGAACACGTTGATTCAGCTGTAACACTTTTTAAACACCAGAACACGTTGATTCAGCTGTAACACTTTTTAAACACCAGAACACGTTTATTCAGCTGTAACACTTTTTAAACACATGAACACGTTGATTCAGCTGTAACACTTTTTAAACACCAGAACACGTTGATTCAGCTGTAACACTTTTTAAACACCAGAACACATTTATTCAGCTGTAACACTTTTTAAACACCAGAACACATTTATTCAGCTGTAACACTTTTTAAACACATGAACACGTTGATTCAGCTGTAACACTTTTTAAACACATGAACACGTTGATTCAGCTGTAACACTTTTTAAACACCAGAACACGTTGATTCAGCTGTAACACTTTTTAAACACCAGAACACGTTGATTCAGCTGTAACACTTTTTAATCACATGAACACGTTTATTCAGCTGTAACACTTTTTAAACACATGAACACGTTGATTCAGCTGTAACACTTTTTAAACACCAGAACACGTTGATTCAGCTGTAACACTTTTTAAACACATGAACACGTTGATTCAGCTGTAACACTTTTTAAACACATGAACACGTTGATTCAGCTGTAACACTTTTTAAACACCAGAACACGTTGATTCAGCTGTAACACTTTTTAAACACCAGAACACGTTTATTCAGCTCTAACACTTTTTAAACACATGAACACGTTGATTCAGCTGTAACACTTTTTAAACACCAGAACACATTTATTCAGCTGTAACACTTTTTAAACACCAGAACACATTTATTCAGCTGTAACACTTTTTAAACACCAGAACACATTTATTCAGCTGTAACACTTTTTAAACACCAGAACAAGTTGATTCAGCTGTAACACTTTTTAAACACCAGAACACGTTTATTCAGCTGTAACACTTTTTAAACACCAGAACTCGTTTATTCAGCTGTAACACTTTTTAAACACCAGAACACGTTGATTCAGCTGTAACACTTTTTAAACACCAGAACACGTTGATTCAGCTGTAACACTTTTTAAACACCAGAACACGTTTATTCAGCTGTAACACTTTTTAAACACATAAACACGTTGATTCAGCTGTTACACTTTTTAAACACATGAACACGTTGATTCAGCTGTAACACTTTTTAAACACCAGAACACGTTGATTCAGCTGTAACACTTTTTAAACACATGAACACGTTGATTCAGCTGTAACACTTTTTAAACACCAGAACACGTTTATTCAGCTGTAACACTTTTTAAACACATGAACACGTTGATTCAGCTGTAACACTTTTTAAACACCAGAACACGTTGATTCAGCTGTAACACTTTTTAAACACCAGAACACGTTGATTCAGCTGTAACACTTTTTAAACACATGAACACGTTGATTCAGCTGTAACACTTTTTAAACACCAGAACACGTTGATTCAGCTGTAACACTTTTTAAACACCAGAACACGTTTATTCAGCTGTAACACTTTTTAAACACCAGAACACGTTGATTCAGCTGTAACACTTTTTAAACACCAGAACACGTTGATTCAGCTGTAACACTTTTTAAACACATGAACACGTTGATTCAGCTGTAACACTTTTTAAACACCAGAACACGTTGATTCAGCTGTAACACTTTTTAAACACCAGAACACGTTGATTCAGCTGTAACACTTTTTAAACACCAGAACACGTTGATTCAGCTGTAACACTTTTTAAACACCAGAACACGTTTATTCAGCTGTAACACTTTTTAAACACATGAACACGTTGATTCAGCTGTAACACTTTTTAAACACCAGAACACATTTATTCAGCTGTAACACTTTTTAAACACATGAACACGTTGATTCAGCTGTAACACTTTTTAAACACATGAACACGTTGATTCAGCTGTAACACTTTTTAAACACATGAACACGTTGATTAAGCTGTAACACTTTTTAAACACATGAACACGTTGATTCAGCTGTAACACTTTTTAAACACATGAACACGTTGATTCAGCTGTAACACTTTTTAAACACCAGAACACGTTTATTCAGCTGTAAAACTTTTTAAACACCAGAACACGTTTATTCAGCTGTAACACTTTTTAAACACCAGAACACGTTTATTCAGCTGTAACACTTTTTAAACACCAGAACACGTTGATTCAGCTGAAACACTTTTTAAACACATGAACACGTTGATTCAGCTGTAACACTTTTTAAACACCAGAACACGTTTATTCAGCTGTAACACTTTTTAAACACATGAACACGTTGATTCAGCTGTAACACTTTTTAAACACCAGAACACGTTTATTCAGCTGTAACACTTTTTAAACACATGAACACGTTGATTCAGCTGTAACACTTTTTAAACACCAGAACACGTTTATTCAGCTGTAACACTTTTTAAACACCAGAACACGTTTATTCAGCTGTAACACTTTTTAAACACCAGAACACGTTTATTCAGCTGTAACACTTTTTAAACACCAGAACACGTTTATTCAGCTGTAACACTTTTTAAACACCAGAACAGGTTTATTCAGCTGTAACACTTTTTAAACACCAGAACACGTTGATTCAGCTGTAACACTTTTTAAACACATGAACACGTTGATTCAGCTGTAACACTTTTTAAACACATGAACACGTTGATTCAGCTGTAACACTTTTTAAACACATGAACACGTTTATTCAGCTGTGACACTTTTTAAACACCAGAACACGTTTATTCAGCTGTAACACTTTTTAAACACCAGAACACGTTTATTCAGCCGTGACACTTTTTAAACACCAGAACACATTTATTCAGCTGTAACACTTTTTAAACACCAGAACACGTTTATTCAGCTGTGACACTTTTTAAACACCAGAAAACATTTATTCAGCTGTAACACTTTTTAAACACATGAACACGTTGATTCAGCCCCGTGGGTTTATGTTTTAAACACTAAACACTGGAGGTTTTAACAATGTAGTGCTTTTTGAGTCAATGTGAGATACCCACCCATGACTGTGTTTGTTAGTGACGGAGACAGGTTGTTGCATTCAGATACTTCCATTCCTGAAGCCTTCACCAGTTGACTGTCGAAGTGAATGTCGCTGCTTAAGTAAACCCTTTATGACCACATATTATACATGTCATAAGGACTTTAGTTATGGCCTAGTTATCCTAGACATTGTGGTCTGAAATCCTGGCTCATGGGCCACATTAGAGCTGCAAGTTATAATACACTGGTTGTGAAGTGATTAGTAATTCCTATCAGAATCCAGCCAGAGGGAGGATATCCAACAATTTGAGTATTTTATCACCACCAGGTGAAGTACAACAAAAAAGACTACAGAAACCATCTAAACTAGAACTGTCACGCCCTGACCTTAGAGATCCTTTAAATTCTCTGGGATCTTGTTTTTGTGTAGCTGCCTGTGAGCAGCCCAGAACGTCACGTTTCGTTTCCTTCCGTTTGTTTTTGGTGAGCTTCATATTTATTAAACATGTGGAACTCTAAGTATGCTGACCCTTGGTCCATTCATTCAGACGATCGTGACAAGAACAACCATCTCAGTAATGTGTGCAATAAGTCCAACCCCTTACAGGTTGGATTAGTGTAGAATTTGTATTTGATTTATGCTTGTATAAGATCAATTAATCAAACAATATGCATTAGGAAACATGGATATTAAAACAAACTATTTTTTTAAATAAATCTGCAACAAAGCATGCTGGGCAATATGATAACAATGTCTTTTTCACTTTCAGTTAATGGAAAATAACTCAACACGGTTCAGTAACAACACCAAGCGATTGAAAATATTTCTTGAATCAAATATCCTCAGTTCAGTTGTGCTGAAATGTACTGTAGGTAAGATGACAGACATTCCTAACACTGATATGAATAAAAGGCATGGAAAGTCACATAAATGTCTAATGACTAATTGCAACCTTAACAGGACAATGGGGAAGTAAATAATAGTGTTTAAAATCTGAACGTAGTTGTTCTCCTGGTTGGAAACTGACTGGATAAAGCTGATTATCACGTTTAATGTTGCATTTTAAATGCATGTGTTTATGTTTTTTAAAAAACGATCTCATCTTGAATCCATCAATAGCCTAGGCCTACTGTAGGTGTGAGGAGACACATTTTGTACAATATGAGGAGGAAATCACAGTCCACAGCTTTCCCTTTCTCTGATTCACCCAATGATGCGCAGCTCACTCACTCTTTAAGCACCAACTGTCAGAGCAGCTCACAGATTACTGCACCTGTACATAGCCCACCTATAATTGAGCCCTATCAACTACCTCTTTCCCAACTGTATTTCATTTATTTATTTATTTTGCTCCTTTGCACCCCATTATTTTTATTTCTACTTTGCACATTCTTCCATTGCAAAACTACCATTCCAGTGTTTTACTTGCTATATTGTATTTACCTTGCCACCAAGGCCTTTTTTGCCTTTACCTCCCTTCTCACCTCATTTGCTCACATTGTATATAGACTTGTTTATACTTTATTATTGACTGTATGTTTGTTTTACTCCATGTGTAACTCTGTGTTGTTGTATCTGTCGAACTGCTTTGCTTTATCTTGGCCAGGTCGCAATTGTAAATGAGAACTTGTTCTCAACTTGCCTACCTGGTTAAATAAAGGTAAAATAAAATAAATAAAATAAACTCGTCAGCGATGTTTTACTTTGTAAACAATGTTTGCTCGATAGGCACATTTAAAAGTTGATAAAATATTATGGTAGCATACAGCAGGCAGATTAGTCTTCACTTTACTGCCTATGAAGTGCTGGTGCATGTACTACAGTTGAAGTCGGAAGTTTACATACACCTTAGCCAAATACAGTTCAATTCAGTTTTCACAATTCCTGACATTTAATCCTAGTAAAAATTCCCTGTCTTAGGTCAGTTAGGATCACCACTTTATTTTA
The DNA here is from genome assembly GCF_013265735.2 of Oncorhynchus mykiss. Lineage (NCBI taxonomy): Eukaryota > Metazoa > Chordata > Actinopteri > Salmoniformes > Salmonidae > Oncorhynchus > Oncorhynchus mykiss. The sequence goes on from NC_048568.1 coordinate 32,296,830, forward strand.
AGAATGTGAAATGTCAGAATAATCATAGAGAGAATGATTTATTTCAGCTTTTTTTTCTTTCATCACATTCCCAGAAGTTTACATACACTCAGTTAGTATTTGGTAGCATTGCTTTTAAATTGCTTAACTTGGGTCAAATGTCTTGGGTAGCCTTCCACAAGCTTCCCAGAATAAGTTGGGTGAATTTTGGCCAGAGTTGGTGTAACCGAGTCAGGTTTGTAGGCCTCCTTGTTGCACACGCTTTTTCAGTTCTACCCACATATTTTCTATAGGACTGAGGTCAGGGCTTTGTGATGGCCACTCCGATACCTTGACTTTGTTGTCCTTAAGCCATTTTGCCACAACTTTGGAAGTATGCTTGGGGTCATTGTCCATTTGGAAGACCCATTTGCGACCAAGCTTTAACTTCCTGACTGATGTCTTGAGATGTTGCTTCAATATATCCACATAATTTTCCAACCTCATGTTGCCATCTATTTTGTGAAGTGCACCAGTCCCTCCTGCAGCAAAGCACCCCCACAACATGATGCTGCCACCCCCATGCTTCATGGTTGAGATGGTGTTCTTCTGCATGCAAGCCAAAACCTTTTTCCTCCAAACATAATGATGGTCATTATGGCCAAAAAGTAAGATTTTTGTTTCATCAGACCAGAGGACATTTCTCCAAAAAGTACAATCTTTGTCTCCATGTGCAGTTGCAAACCTTAGTCTGGCTTTTTCATGGCGGTTATGGAAAAGTGGCTTCTTCCTTGCTGAGCGGACTTTTAGGTTATGTCGATGTTAGGACTAATTTTACTGTGGATATAGATACTTTTGTACCTGTTTCCTTCAGCATCTTCCCAGGGTCCTTTGCTGTTGTTCTGGAATTGATTTGCACTTTTCGTATTTTACCTGAAATGCACAAGTTCCTCTACTCTGACAATTAATCCACACATAAAACGGTCAACCAAATTGTTTCTAGTCATCTCTCCTCCTTCCAGGCTTTTTCTTCTTTGGAGTTTATATATTGGGATTTGCAACTAGCTTTCATAAGGTGCATTACCACCAAGACCTCCGTTCGTCTTTCAGTCACCCACGTGGGTATAACCAATGAGGAGATGGGAGAGGCAGGACTTGCAGCGTGATCAGCGTCACAAATAGAACTGACTTCTATTTTAGCGCTTAGCAACGCAGACACTCGTTGGCACGCGCGACCAGTGTGGGTGCAATAATTGAATAACATGTAAACTCAGCAAAAAAAGAAACATCCTCTCACTGCCAACTGCATTTATTTTCAGCAAACTTAAAACGTGTACATATTTGTAAGAACATAACAAGATTCAATAACTGAGATATATAATGAACATGTTTGTCAGACATGTGACTAACAGAAATGGAGTAATGTGTCCCTGAACAAAGGGGGGGGGGGGGGGGGGGGTCAAAATCAAAAGTGACAGTCAGTATCTGGTGTGGCCACCAGCTGCATTAAGTACTGCAGTGCATCTCCTCCTCATGGACTGCACCAGATTTGCCAGTTCTTGCTGTGAGATGTTACCCCACTCTACCACCAAGGCACCTGCAAAATCCCAGACATTTTTGGGGGGCATAGCCCTCGCCCTCATCCTCTGATCCAACGTGGATGGGATTGAGATCCGGGCTCTTCGCTGCCCATGGCAGAACACTGACATTCCTGTCTTGCAGGAAATTACGCACAGTACGAGCAGTATGGCTGGTGGTATTGTCATGCTGGAGCCTGCAGGAAGGGTACCACATGAGGGAGGAACATGTCTCCCCTGTAACGCATAGCGCCGAGATTGCCTGCAATGACAACAAGCTCAGTCCAATGATGCTGTGACACACCGTCCCAGATCATTATGGACCTTCCAACTCCAAAATCAATCCCGCTCTAGAGTACAGGCCTCTGTGTAACGCTCTTTCCTTCGACGATAAACGCTAATCCGACCATCACCCCTGGTGAGACAAAACCGTGATTCGTCAGTGAAGAGCACTTTTTGCCAGTACTGTCTGGTCCAGCAAAGCTGGGTTTGTGTGTGTGTGTGAGACCTGCCTTACAACAGACCTACAAGCCCTCAGTCCAGCCTCTCTATTGCGGACAGTCTGAGCACTGATGGAGGGATTGTGCGTTCCTGGTGTAACTTGGGCTGTTGTTGTTCTCTTAGGCCTCTCACAGTACAGAGATGGCAATTTATTGCCCTGGCCACATCTGCAGTCCTCATGCCTCCTTTCAGCATGCCTAAGGCACGTTCACGCAGATGATTAGTGACCCTGGGCGTCTTTCTTTCTGTGTTTTTCAGAGTCAGTAGAAAGCCTCATTAGTGTCCTAAGTTTTCATAACTGTGACCTTAATTTCCTACCGTCTGTAAGCTGTTAGTGTCTTAATGACTATTCCACAGGTGCATGTTCATTAATTGTGTATGGTTCATTGAACAAGCATGGGAACAAGCAGTGTTTAAACCCTTTACAATGAAGATATGTGAAGTTATTTGGATTTTCACAAATTATCTTTGAAAGACAGGGTCCTGAAAAAGGGACATTTATTTTTTTGCCGAGTTTATGTCTAAATATATTTTGCAAAACTCACGCATACGACTCGAGCAGTGTAGTCAGCATTTTATGTAATGGACGAATAGCTGATGCATTTGCAGCCGCTAATGAGGATCCTAATACAGTTTTTAACAATCACTTTGGCACTAATTTCAGAACCTTGTGGTCATTTTTCAAAACTCTAGACACAAAACTCAAAACGGTCATCACTTGTAACACAGGCTGTCCAATGTTCAAAACACTGCATTGTGCATTCATATCTTTAAAGAAACCTTGCACTTGCAGAATCACTGGTTCAAATAACTCATTTATCATGAAATACCATAGGAACATTCATTTAGGTCACACACACACACAAGATATCGATAGTTTCACTGTGTAGTTGTTCGTACAATCATTAAATATTGTAGTACGAAATATGTGACACATGTTTCATTATGCTACTACACGTAAATACATCACTGTAAAAGGACTAGTAGAGAGAATACCACAGACACAGTGGAATCATTGGACAAAATCTGAAATGTATTGATGAAATACAATAAAATCACAACATAGGTTTCCTTGAATCAAAGCAAAAATAACTAGCTACAAAAATAGAAAAAAACTACAGTAAAACACCAACTGCAGTGTTCCTCACCTGTCTTACTGTAAAAAGAAAAACAAAAGATTGATCACTGTACTTCTATATTTCCCTCAACCCTGTCTTGTGGATTTGGCCATAGGTTCTCATCCACATCACAATGGATGTTTTCATTAGCCAAACATCTTGGGAAGAATCTTCGGGCATGGCGAATCCAGGCCTGACACTGGTCTGCCGTGATGTCATTGCATGCGTCATCCATGGCCTGGAGAAGGGTGGCTTGTTCGTGAGGGCGCCTATCATATACCTTCCACCTCCATGTGGAGAAAAATTCCTCAATCGGGTTTTAGGAAAGGAGAGTAAGTACAGGGTGGTAAATTGTGGGTGGGCCTGAAACCATGCTTGCAACATTTGAGCATGGTGGAATCTGACATTATCCAACACAATGACATAGGTCATGCCATCAGCTCTACAGACATGATTTAGCCCATCAAGGAAGGTTACATTCGAACAGCGAATCATGTGGTATATAGAATAGAGAGCTTAAGTTGACCTAACCTTAGAATGGGCAAGATGCGTAATCTAAGCAACTTCGACCGTGGTATGATTGTTGATGCCACACATGGTGATTCCAGCATCTCAGAAACAGCTGCCTTCCTGGGATTTTTATGCACTACAGTCTCTAGAGTTTACAGAAAATGGTGCGATAAACAAAACGCATTCAGTGAGTGGCAGTTCTGTGGGCAAAAACACCTTGTTAATGAGAGAGGTCAGAGGAGAATGTCCAGACTCATTCAAGCTAACAGAAAGGCCACAAATGTGCAGAAGGGCATCTCTTAACATACAACACCGTGAATAATTCAGGCTGTTGTGGAGGCAAAAGGGGGGTCCTACCCACTACTAGATAGGTGTACCTAATAAAGTGGAAAAGTGGACCATAGAAACAGTGTCTGATAAAGAATGATGATGAAATATTACATCCATAGATAATGTAGTCCAATTGGTTCATGTTCCAAAGTAATTGGTGTCAATAGATCTCGTTATCCTGAAACTTTCATGATCTAAACATGGAATATTGTTTGTCAGTTTCCGTAAAACTATGCATTAAGAGTAATGCAACAGTTACTTATCATTTTGATCAGTTGTATCAATTGATAGTTATCTCAGATGTAATGTGTGAATTACACTTTTGTAATGGTAATACTTTGATGAAATGAGTCGTGTCATTTTGAACAGGTGATTTTAGTTCAATGAACAAATTATCTTAGCTTTATGTGTATTGTATCCAAGCAATTGGAAAATTAGCATTTTGATCACTGGTTGTGAGTTTTGTGTCTAGGGTTTTGAAAAATGACATCAAGGTTCTGAAATTAGTGCCAAAGTGATTGCCAACCAGACCGAATATTGGTGACGATGTAAATCAAGTTTTATCAAGTGCTAATCAAATGCTATGCTGCTGTGGCAGTACTATTGGTAATTAAACTAGTTAGCTGGCTATAAACACCCAACGGGGAGCTGCACATGGCATCTTTATACAGATGTCACAATGACTTGTGGGCAATGGGATCAGAACCACAACGACAAAAACTGTATTAAAAAAATATGTATACCACCACCCAAAAGGGCACTTGGTAGGTGGGAGGGCAAAGGGGCCGGTGTTAGACACAGGTAGCAGGTAGACCGCTATCTGTGCACGTGCCTGGTGTGTGGGTGTGTCTGTGTGTGCATGTGTGTTTATATGTGTGTGTATGTTTGGGTGTGTGATAGATTGTGTTTGTGTATGTGTGTGTGTCTCTGTGTGTGTGTGTGTACACTTGTTTGTGTGTGTGTGTGTGTGTGTGTGTGTGTGTGTGTGTGTGTGTGTGTGTGTGTGTGTGTGTGTCTGTGTGTGTACACTTGTTTGTGTGTGTGTGTGTGTGTGTGTGTGTAGAGGCATGTATTCATGGACACCAAGGGAAGCTAGGCTCCCCCCAAAAAATAAAATATAGATAGCATTCAACCATGTATCTTTCGTCTCTCTGTGTTTCATAATTTTCTTTAAATTCGGAAGAGGCTGAATGTATCTCACAGGAAATAGCATTTGAGAGAGCAAAACAGCTCCCCTCTGTCTTTCTACGTGTAAGCCATCTAAATGATCCAATGATCCAAACAAGTATGATATTGTTGCCTCCCGTAGCATTCAATGCAAGGGAAGCTAGCGAGCATTTGTCCCCCCTTGACAAAGAAAGTATAAAAAATGAGTGAGCTTAACTGTGAATGGTCCTGGCGAAAGAAAAAAAATTGTGCCAAGGGAAGCCAGCTTGGATTTGTCATCTCTCCTATCAAATTGCTTTGAGAGCAATACGTCATTAGCAGAAACAACTTGAATTGTTGCGTCTTGTGATGTTGTCCTCCGGTAGCTAGCTATCTAAAATTGTCCCTTTCCTAAATTAGCCATGGATGGAGATACAAATTTGGACTTGTGGTTTTACTTAATTCGTTCTACTGGCCAATGATTATAACAATGATTCTGATCCAGCCATTAATTCATACATGGTTGTGCCCCTGTACAGTAGCTACATGTAGAAGGCTAATGTGAACTAGCTAACGTTGCCCAAGAATGGAAGTTAGGTTAGCGAGTAAGTGTTTAAACAAAAAAGAAAAGCGTGTACTGTATGACAGAGTGATAGACTGTTTCATCAACATGAAAGAGAGGAGGATGAGTCAACACGAAAGAGAGGAGGATGAGTCAACATGAAATAGAGGAGGATGTGGTCTTCACACTCAACATTACCTTGCTTAACCATGCTGTAGGTCATGTACCTGTCTGTGGTCGTCACCGGACAGAGGTTGTTCTCTGAATTTGTGGTAAAACAAAGGTGTGGTTGAAATGATTCTGCCACTGTCTTCTTACTGTCTCTGCCTTTAGGCTTGGCTTCCCCAGTGATTTTACCCATGCACCACTACTGTGTGTGTGTGTGTGTGTGTGTGTGTGTGTGTGTGTGTGTGTGTGTGTGTGTGTGTGTGTGTGTGTGTGTGTGTGTGTGTGTGTGTGTGTGTGTGTGTGTGTGGATGTGCATCTGTGTGTGTGTGTGGGTGTTTTTTTTTGCGTGTGCGTGTGCGTGTGTGTAATCTGTGTGTGTGTGTTGCATCACCTTGCATTGAAACACTTCCCAGGCAAGCAGATGGTTAGGTGACAGATGAGATTATTCATGCATGTTGTTGAACAGAACTTCAGGTATTTACAACATCAAAGTAACCTTGTTTTCACCTGGAAGAGGTCACAACCACAGTGTAGACTATAGGCTCGCTTGTTTGGTAGAATCTCAGCTAACAGCCATAGTAACAAGGAACGATTTGAGTTTGTTAGGCTCTCTCCAGAGTAAGCCACTGAGGAGGGATGAATGTGTGACATGCACGCAGGCGCACGCACACACTCACACACCACACTCTTCTTCCATAGAAACAATATGACACATGATCATAGGCCAGACCACTCTCACGCCCTCTTCCCCTCATTCCCTCACCGTCATGACTCACCCGTTCGCTGCTCTGCCTGTCAGTGATTAAAGTAAAGCGGAGCCCAGCGTGTCGGAAAAATGAAACACCATGACCCTCTTTGCTTAGTTAAAACACACTCATCTCGCCACACAGCCCACACGCCATTACTGTAAAAAACCTATCCTTTATCTATCTTTCCTGTCCAACTTCCAGACCTGCTGGCCAACACTGTCAAAATCACATAATCCTTATGTGTGTGTGTGTGTGTTTGTATGTGTGTATTTAAGATACTCTTACTAATCTCTATCAGTCCCATCTGAGTCATCCAAACCACTATATAATTGGCTGATGTGAGCTCACTTTACGTCTAGCACCTACAGGATCCTTATGAAACAGAAATGAAGGGCAATGGGATGGCAGTTAACAGATCAAATCACCCATGTGATATATAGGGGAAAAACAGAATGAGGAATGAGAATGAAGACTCTGATTTTTCACTTTAAAAGTATGTCAAACCAAAAACATTGATTGCAAAGTTAAACAAAACATGAAACTTTATTTACAATGAATACTTTTAGCATTTTCCACAACCTACGTTTTCCCAAAATTCTGTGAAATATCTACTCTGAATTAAGATTCAAAGATGTCTGCTCCTGTGCACTTCACATGTTGGTGCACATGTCTGCTCCTATGCACTTCACATGTTGGTGCACATGTCTGCTCCTATGCACTTCTCATGTTGGTGCACATGTCTGCTCCTATGCACTTCACATGTTGGTGCACATGTCTGCTCCTATGCACTTCTCATGTTGTTGCTCATGGGGCTTTTGACTTGGACGTACCCCTAATCTAGTGCTGTATTGGACAGGGCCATGGATTAAACCATGCCCTGAAGTCTCATGCCCTTCAACTATATATGAAGTAGATTTTCACATGTTTTCAAGACACATTCAACATTTAGGATGTCAGTTGGAGGCTAGACACAGATGTCACATTTTGGATGTCAGTTTGAGGCTAGACACAGATGTCACATGTAGGATGTCAGTTTCAGGCTAGACACAGATGTCACATTTAGGATGTCAGTTGGTTAGACACAGATGCACGCACACATACTGTACATGCATTTATGTAAACGGGGGGGGGGGGGGGGGGGGGGGGTCCAGTTATTAATTCTGATTATAAAACCACATGATCATTTTACTAAATGGTATTGGTTGAGATTATATAATATGCCAAACAAAATTCACACGGTCATTTAAAATTGTTTGTCAAAGTTAGCTCAACTGCCCTGTTGATAATGATAAGGCACAGGATAATAATCCTGTGCAGTTTATAAAATCATTCCATCTATACTCATCTCTTTAAAGATCTGCGGGTCTGGAGGTATGCTCAGTAGGTCTCAGCATGCAGTGTTTTCTCCCTCTGCACTGTGACTGTCAAAGGCTGTCGTAAATTATTCCGTTCCCTGTTCTGAGTGGTTTCAGAGGTAGTGGAGAGAGTGCCCACTAACTACAGACAGCTCTTATTTACATTGCTGTGTTCAAAGGTTCTGGTCTAATTCAGCTGGGCAGAGAGAACATCAATATAGGGGAGCTATGCTCTGGGTTAGGCATCCATTATTAAAGGCCAGTGGCCTTGAGTCCAATGTTGTTTACATACTAGCCTCAACTTAACACGACTCAATGCAGGGGAGACTCCCTCAGGACCGACCACTTCACGGTCTCAGAGTAGAAATCTCTTTCATCTGAGAGTTTGTTGGAAAATAATAATGTTCAAAGTGTGTGTGTAGGACAGAGACAGAGAAAGTGTGTTTGATTGTGTGTGTGTGTTTGTGTGTGTGAGTGAGTGCATGATTCTGGTGTGTTTGTGATTGTAGACGTGTGTCTTAATATGTGTGTCTCTAATTACAGACCAACGGAGAGTCTGTATTGTCGCCGCAGGACGTTGGATATTTGTGTCATTTACATGTATTCCAGTATTCCACTTTCTTTTCAAATGTTCAACCGACTGTTTCTTTCCCTCCATACAAGGGTGTTTCTGTGGAAACATGCAGGGCTGAGTGTTATTCAGGCATAACCCACTTTCCAATCGCACGCTGAAGCACATGTCAAATAAATGTACCGTTTGTGAGATAAAGCTCACTCATATTCACAGAATGAACCTTGAATAAGGAAATAAGGGAACGGGAAGTTGTGTTCACATACTGCAGGCAGGGGGTTGCTGTAGATTGTATTTAACTAGGCAAGTCAGTTAACAACAAAATCTTATTTACAATGACGGCCTACCCCAACAAACCTAGACCACGCTGGGCCAATTGCGCCTTATGGGGCTCCCAATCACACCTGGAATCAAACTAGAGTCTGTAGTGACACCTCTAGCACTGAGATGCAGTGCCTTAGACCGCTGCGCCAATCAGCGGTGGCACAGGTCACAGAGTGGTGTGACAGAGAAAATATTCTGGGGCACGTAGTTTTTCCTGATCTGGTAACCTAACCAGGTGAAACTCCAGACTTTATACTGTATGACGTGATTAATCTGTTGTAAAACAGGTTGAATATGGGCTATGATCGGACCAGCATTGTTTAAATCAGGGCACGTCTTTTTAAACTCCTGGCCTTGGGGAGGATGAAAACCCTGTCAAAATGCAGGAACCTTGTACTTGTTCATCTGAATTATATTTTAAAGAAAGACTAGGGGGGTTTCCTATACACAGACACAGATAAATCAACAGGATTGGTGGTCTTGATTTGATTTGATTTGATTGGACAATACAATCAGAGGGCTAAGCTAGCAGGTTTGCACTGTGTAGTCCTGCCCTATGAAACTGTAGGCCTAATAAAACGTGCACATACAGTTGACCTACAGTTTATGTCAGCTATTGTGTTTATTCATTCATTCCAGTTAATAATTTTGGATTGAAAACGTCTAGGTAGCTTAGTCAGCCCAACTTTGAAAATAAACCACATTTGATCCTATTCACATTGACTCACAAACAAATGGGCTGCAAATACAGTACACAACGTTACTGCTTTGTTTACCCTGGCCAGGGGGACAGGGCGCATAGCAGTCTAGACTATGCAGCTGCTGTTGTTAGTAGCCCACAGTTGATCAGACAAATAAATGGTATTGTTTCCATGCAATACAGCATGGCAGATGGCTAGTGTTTAGGTGTATAGGCTGATACATTTTTGGAAGAGTTTGCTTGTATCTGTTGGGAGTGATGTGTTATCAGGCTTGCTAAATACCTGAGGAAAGTACGCCTTGAGTTTTGTGCATTGTGCCCGGTGCACACGCACAGGACAGCGTAATTGTGCGCTAGTTAATAAGGCAAATCAACAATAACAAAAAAACACTTTGTTCCTCTTTTTAACACTTTGCCTCAGTATATTTAGTTCAACTATATCAAGAGTCTGATTGAGAATTACTGTTGCAAATGTAGTCTTGCCACAAGTTCTCCGGTAGTCCTGTTGTGGATTGATGTACTCTAAGAGTGCCGGTAGAATCGAACAACTGCCAGGCTGTGTAATTGTATGTATCCCTCAACCTAAAATAAGCTCTGGAAGAAGACATAATGGGATTCTACCTATAGCCGGGTTAGCTTAGATTTTTGACAACATGTAAACTATATTTTGTCTCCACATGTTTATTGAAAACACAAATACATTTGCACAATGAGCACTTGTTGTCTCTCAAATTCATTGTTACAGATGTTGGTTAACGTAAACTCACCCCATTCCGTACAAATGTGCGCAACCGCAACATTCAAACGAGGCTACAAAGAAAACTAATGGGACTGTGTTGACTTCAACATCGGGGGTGTGAACTAGGTTTCTATTCAAGCGTTGATCGACATGGTAATGGCTCTATAGTATTGGAGAAAAGTTGAAAAAACTGACCCTCCGTTACATGTTGACGTTTCATGTCGTAACGTACAGCACGCATAAAGCAACTATTTCTGTCTTACAATCTCTCTCCACCAGGTGTAGCACTTCTCTCATCCTTTAAAAACAAGAAATGGACAGTGACGGGGGTAAGGGGGGATACCTAGATACCCAATCATTCTCAAAGCCGCTGTTTACTTCTAAGATCACTTTCAAATAGGTATGTAATGACACATTATATAAACTCTTTATAGTGTTTTATTTACATTTTAGAGGCGATAAGATGATAAGTTGGACAGATCGAGTGAAAAAAAGCTATTCTCCTCACTATCACGCATTAGTTTCTCTTCCCCACCCGCCATTTTTAAAAAGACCCAACGGGGCTCATTGTTTTCTTGAATTATGCAGAAACGGGTAGCGTGGGGGTCATGTAATTTATTTGGTTGGAAAGGGGAGAAAGTGTGTTTTACAATGGTATTGACATTACAGTTGATCTGGAAGTATTACGTTTTTGGGGCGCTAAAATAAGGTCAATTGTACGGACCAAGGCGATGTACAAAAGTGAGTGAGTTTATGTTAGCTACCTAGCAAATTTTTGTCATATTAGCATTGACATGAAATCAGTTAAAACATCTCAAAACAAGACATGGTATCAAGAAAATGATAAATCTTGCTGAAACGAGCCACCTACGATTCCGTGCATGGCAGCTTCTTGTGAATTTTGCTAGCTATCTCACCATTCAAAATCATAACAAAGCAATGCTTCCTCCCCCATCGATGGGAGCACATCATTTTCGTGACGTTGTCAGCCGACACGTCTACTCTAAATAAACTCCCATATCAATAACCCAACTCAATTAGGTTCAGGCTCTGACTGGATCCTCATACATGCATGGGGTCACACACACATGCACACGCACACACACACACTCGACCCCATGTGGTCTCTGGAATAAGAAATAGCACCCTGCTTATCCAGTTCTGTCGCTAGACGTGGTGCTAAGTGTTTTGCCTGAATCTGTGATGATGTCACACCAACTCAATTGAGCAGAAGTGTCTTAGGCAGTTCCACTACTGGAGGATTCTGAGAAACAGACAGACCGACATGTTAGAGGAGTGCTTCAGCGTGGATTGCAGCAGGAGACTCACTTAATTTATGTGATTACCAGGCGATGAGAAATGTCACGAATAATACCTTTTAATTAAGTCTGGTCAGTAAAAAATAAAAATAAAACATAATCACCACTCCTAAGCCTCTCTCCCGCGTCGGTAGGCTATCAGGTCATTCTCAACCCCACTTGACAACTCTTTAAATTGTAGACCAGCGCCCACGTTGTTTCGTCTCTCAAATGCAATTTGACTCGATTCATATTAATCAGCGTCTACTATCCACTGAACAAAAGAGGAAAGTTTTTGACGTTGTGTGAATTGAAGGTTTGGGTATCTAGACAACTCTTTTCACATGAGGTTATGAAAAGTGCAGTATGTAGCATCCTGTTCTATTCAGTGAGTGCATTTAGGGGGCATTCGGTTTATTTGATGTGGTGAAGCTCTCACAGCACCATTAGTAATTGATTTGCACATTCGCTTTAGTAACTTAATTTAACTAATGATAAATGAGAACCTCTATTTGAGTTAGCAGGGAATACAATTTTAATCAAAATATGAATATATTTATGTAACTTCATATAATTATATAGCCTTGCTATTTATATAAAAATAGTACAACTGCAGGTTTTTATTATCATGTAGTGGTTGATTACAAGGAAGTGGAATAAAAATATGTTCTGATTTCTTTCATAATAACAAAGAATCTATTTCAATCCAAATGAAAAGAATATCTTCTTATTTCACCACTGGACCAGTACTATTTACAGTAGAACGTGTGCATATGAAACTCCAAACTCCATGCAACCCTGACTTCCCTCAGAGACCTGTGTCAGTATTTGTGAGAAGCACATTCTGAGAAAAGAACAGACCAAGATTATTTTGGTAGTCAAGTGAACAGAGAAACAACCAAAGTTCCTCGCAATTCTTCCGCATTCCTGGAAGAGGCTTTCTGGCCTAGTGGAAGAGGATTAGAAGAAGACAGCACAGCCCACATGGTCTTAGTGCGGTTTGTCTCCTCTCCCAACAGAGAGAGAGAGAGGGAGAGGGAGAGGGAGAGGGAGAGGGAGAGGGAGAGGGAGAGAGAGAGAGAGAGAACAGTGCCCAAAAACTCAGAACAGTAATTGTCTTTGCATCCAGCAGGCCAAGCAAGGAGCGTGAGCAAACCACACTCCAACTCCAACCCATCCTGTCTCTTTGTCCCAGCTTTCAATAAGTATGATGGACTCATCATTCTGGAAGTCTCAGGCTCTCAATAGTCAGAATTTAGTTTAGAGGGGTTGAATCAAATGACATCCTGAGTATAGCAGGAGAAGATACAGAGAGAGAAATGAGTAGTTCACATTGTACACGTTTTTTGGGGTTTCCTCCAACAATGTCCCACAACCCAGAGTGCGATCTAACTGAGTCCATCAAATCCACAGCAAATTGAGTCCCTCAAATCCACAGCAAATTGAGTCCCTCAAATCCACAGCAAATTGAGTCCCTCAAATCCACAGCAAATTGAGTCCCTCAAATCCACAACAAATTGAGCCTCAAATCCAAAGCAAATTGAGTCCCTCAAATCCACAACAAATTGAGCCTCAAATCCACAGCAAATTGAGTCCCCCAAATCCACAGCAACTTAACCTCTAGTGACACCCCATCCCGTGAACGGGACCGTTGTCATCATCTGACACTAATTAGCATAACGCAACGGACATAAATCTTCCTAGAAAATATTCCTATTCATGAAAATCACAAGTGAAATATATTGGAACACAGCTTAGCCTTTTGTTAATCATCCTGTCATCTCAGATTTTCAAAATATGCTTTACAGCCAAAGCTAGACAAGCATTTGTGTAAGTTTATCGATAGCCTAGCATAGCATTATGCCTTGCTAGCAGCAGGCAACCTTGTCACGAAAATCAGAAAAGGAAAAATATTCCAAATTAGCTCCATAATATCGACAGAAACATGGCAAACATTGTTTAGAATCAATCCTCAAGGTGTTTTTCAAATATCTATTCGATAGTATATCCACCGGGACAATTGGTTTCTCAGTAGAAGCTATTGGAATAATGGCTACCTCTGTACTTTAGCAAGATTTTCTCTCCGGGAGCATCATGTGACCACTTGCGCAATGTAGCCCCCTACGGGTATTCTTCAACATAAATGCGTAAAACTACGTCACAATGCTGTAGACACCTTGGGGAATACGTAGAAAGCGTAAGCTGGTTCATAGCACATTCACAGCTGAATGGGGACTCATTGGCACGCAGCGCTTTCAAAACCTGGGGCACTTCCGGATTGGATTTTTCTCAGGCTTTTGCCTGCAACATCAGTTCTGTTATACTCACAGACAATATCTTTACAGTTTTGGAAACGTTAGAGTGTTTCTATCCAAAGCTGTCAATTATATGCATATTCTAGCATCTTGTCCTGACAAAATATCCCGTTTTAAACAGGAATGTTTTTTCAAAAATGAATGAAAATACTGCCCCTAGAGTCTCAACAGGTCTTCACTAGGGTAGGGGGCACTATTTTCTCCTCCGGATGAAAAGCGTTCCCAAAGTAAACTGCCTGCTACTATGCTATAATTGGTAGATTTGGATAGCAAACACTCTAACGTTTCCAAAACTCTTAAAATAATGTCTGTGAGTATAACATAACTGATTTGGCAGGCGAAAACCTGAAAAAAATCCATTCAGGAAGTGGGATTATTTTATGTTTGTAGTTTTCTATTGAATGCCATTACAGTATCCATTGATTTAGGACTCAAATTGCACTTCCTATGGCTTCCACTAGATGTCAACAGTCTTTAGAAAGTCTTTAGAGTAAGACCACTCTGAATGAGTGGACTCTACAGTGTCCCAGAGATTTTTCATGTGCACGACCTTTCTTGTTTACCCTTTATATTGACAACGTTATTGTCCGGTTGAAATATTATCAATTATTTAGGCTAAAAACAACCTGAGGATTGATTATAAACATTGTTTGACATGTTTCTACGAACTTTAAGGATACTATTTGGGTTTTTCGTCTGCCTGTTGTGGCTGCGTTTGAGCCTGTGGATTACTGAAGAAAATGCGCAAACAAAACAGAAGATTTTGGATATAAAAAGGGACTTTATTGAACAAAACAAACATTTATTGAGTAAATGCGAGTCTTGTGATTGCAACCATATGAAGATCATCAAAGGTAAGTGATTAATTGTATTGCTTTTTCTGACTTGTTTAACTCCTCTACTTTGCTGGTAACTGTTTGTAATGATTTGTCTGCTAGGCACTGTTCTCAGATAATCGCATGGTATGCTTTCGCCTTTTTGAAATCTGACACCGTGGTTGGATTAACAAGAAGTTAATCTTTAAACCGATGTATAACACTTGTATGTTTTATTAATTTTTATATTTTATAATAATTGAATTTGGCGCACTGCAATTTCACTGGATGTTGGCCAGGTGGGATACTACCATCCCACATCCCCTAGTGAGATTAAGTCCCTCAAATCCACAGCAAATTGAGTCCCTCAAATCCACAGCCAATTTAGCCCCTCAAATCCACGGTATGAGCTTCATTAGAAGGAGAATAAAATGCACAGACACCTACAGTGCATTCGGAAAGTATTCAGACCCCTTGACTTTTTTCACATTTTGTTTCCTTACAGACTTATTCTCAAAATGGAATGAAACCATTTTTCCCACCATCAATCTACACACAATACCCAATAACGACAAAGTAAAAACAGGTTTTTGCAAATAAATTAAAAACAAAAAACTGAAACATCACATTTACATAAGTATTCAAATGAAAATCAAATGTTATTGGTCACATACACATATTTAGCAAATATAATTGCGGGTGTAGCGAAATGGTTGTATTCCTAGCTCCAACAGTGCATTAGTATCTAACAATTCACAACAATACACACAAATTGAAAAGTAAAATAATGCAATTAAGAAATATATACATATTAGGACGAGCAATGTTGGAGAGGCATTGAAAAAATATAGTAGTGTAGAATACATTATATACATGTAAAATGAGTAAAGCAGTATGTAAACATGATTAAAGTGACCAGTGTTGCATTATTAAAGTGAACAGTGATTCCATGTCTATGTAAATCGGGCAGCAGCTTCTAAGGTGCAGGGTTACGTAACCGAGTGGTATCCGGCTAATGATGGATATTTAACAGCCTTGAGATATAATCTGTTTTTGAGTCTCTCTGTCCCTTTAATGAATTAGTACTTTGTTGAAGCACCTCTGGCAGCGTTTACAGCCTCATGTCGTCTTGGGTATGATGCTATAAGCTTGACACACCTGTATTATAGCAACGGGTCTGAATACTCATGTAATTTTTTTTATTTTTTATTTTTTTATAAATTTGTAAAAAAATAAAAAAAATTAAAAAATGCTTTCACTTCGTCGTCATGGTGTATTGTGTGTAGATCAATGAAGAAAAAAATATAATTTAATCATTTTTAGAATAAGGCTGTACCACAACATAATGTGGAAAAAGTAATGTGGTCTGAATACTTTCCGAATGCACTGTACATTCCTCTCCGGCAGCTAGGCTAGGTTCCAGCTCAGTCCTATATCCTGGAAAGACTGAGGTCAAGGAACTACCAGACCCCGCCATAACACCTCTGTTGATTCGACAGCGTCTGCCATCAGACACACAAACCTCATCTAACAACCATTCCAGAATCCCTCTGGCCGCAAACGAGCCAAGATCCCCAGCTTGCTTGGCAAAAAGTTCACTCACTCTTTAGTTTCGACCGATATGACTCTACTGCATACAGCCTGTTTCCATTTGTGCATATTTTCATTTTGTTCTCTCTTTTTTATTGTCTTCCCCCAAAACAACCCGTTCAGCACTCTGTGCAGTTACAGAATGGACTGAGGAAACAAGAGCCTGATGTAGCAGACTACAGGGACTGCCACTTTCTATCATTTTTGGATCCATGATGATTTATGCTTTGTGCGTGTGTTTCTCTCTCTCGCTCTCTCTCTCTCTCTCTCTCTCTCTCTCTCTCTCTCTCTCTCTCTCTCTCTCTCTCTCTCTCTCTCTCTCCATCTGCACATACTAAGATCTCTCCTCTCTTCCCTTCCTTCCCCTAGAGTTTTTCCAGGCCGGGCCTCCAGCCCAAACTCCACAATACCAGTTGTCTGATTCTGAACAGATGGAACAGGAGGAAGTCCTTGGTAGAGAGTCAGAGTGTCTAAGCTGCGATAGTGTTTGATAAGCCTCACACAAGCACTGGGAAAATAAACACTAGGGATGGGGATAAAGCTGAGACATAAGAGGATGTTCTCTCTAAGGGATCTCTGCACTGTATAAACAATTAAGCCAATTATTATTCTATATATTCGGTTACATACTGTATATAAGGCCTAATTTGTATGTAACTATTCCACTCCATGTCACAGATGGCTTACAATGGGATTTACTATTCTTTTTGTATTTGTTTCATATCTCAAGTGTGCATGTCCAACATGTTTAATAATTGCAAATGAAATGTGTGAAACTGAAATCAAATTACTCTTAGTGTATGTGTAAAAAAAAATCTGCAAAAAGATGATTCTGAGAAAATTGGCTTCAACCCATAAGAGTCTAAGCCGGGGGAGGGGGGTATTACTAAGACATATGGAATTGTTTTAAGAAGGTGTTTAATTTTACTATTTGATATAGAGTTTTAAGACCCCTTGAAGTATCATATTTTTTATACAAAAATATTTGGTGTCTACTAAGCTATGTTGAATACGTTTGTATGGGCTTAAAGGCCAAATGGCAGTAGGGCCAAATAAAACATATATTTGACATCCTAAACCCTACTACCCACAAGGCCTAGCTTACTTCCTGTCCCTCCCAGGCAGCTAGCCCTACCCAGCAGGCCATGTCATTCCAGCAATTGAGTGAGTAATGAACTTATTCCACTGAGTGGTTTTCAGGTTGCACTCTACACCAGGCTGTAAATCCGGAGGCAAAATAGCAGATTAGAAAAGACTTGAGTAAATAAATAAAAGGTAAAAAAACAACAACACTGTACTGTCCTTCACTCACCATGAATCCAGTAAAGGTCTCAGTCAGTTTGTGTCAATCCTATCTTCCCGCTCTTCTGGCCGACTGTCAGTAGCCATCTGAGGCTTTCTGTGGTCTTCTGGAGTTATTAGCTAACAATGGGTAAGTATCTGGAATGTATCCTGATGATCGTAATAATTGTTTCTAACTCAAACTCTGTTTCTTTCTTTCTTTCTCTCTCTTCTTCTTTTTTATATATATATTTTTTTACATCCTTGGACTTTCTCCTTGTCAAGCCAGAAACCACCTTGGGCGAAACAGGAGGATCTCTCACAGTCCAGTGGGAAACACTGGGGTCTCTCACAGTCCAGTGGGAAACATGGGTGTCTCTCACAGTCCAATAGGAAAGGAAAGAGAGCAGAAAGCTGCTCCCATTTTACAAATATACCACTGAATTCTTCTGAAAATTAGCAGGCCTCCTGGCCAGATATCAAAATAAGCAGCCTGAAGTCAAAACAAAGGCACAGCACTGGCAGGGGTATAAACTCAAGATGTACAAACACACACACACACACACACACACACACACACACACACACACACACACACACACACACACACACACACACACACACACACACACACACACACACACACAGACACAGACACAGACACAGACACACACAGACACACACACAGACACACACACACACACACACACACAAACACACACACACACACACACACACACACACACACACACACACACACACACACACACACACACACACACACACACACACACACACACACACACACACACACACACACACTCACACTAGAAAGTAACCTGCCAAGCAAAACATTTTCTGCCGACTTCTCATGCTGATGCTACCATGAGGATGATGGGAGAACTGACCTCATCTGTTAAATATTGTTTTTATCTTGTACAGTAAATCCCCGTCCGTTCTGCGTATGCCCGGCGTACGACGCAGCACGGCACAGTATGTGTTTATTCCTCTCACAGGGCTATAAATTTGTGTTTTTGTGGGTGCCTGTAACTGTTGCTAAGGGCTGGAGGGGGTGGGAGAAGGGGTGGCCATTGGCCAGTTAAAATACAGATGTTGGATCAGTGGCGTAATTCCATTCAGCCATGATTTATGTTTAGAACAGCATGCAGTCGCCAAGCTCAGCCTACCACAGTCACTCACTTCTCACGCAGGAAATCAAAGCCGACTAGAACCTAATGAGAAAAGTGAAACTCTGAACTTTTATGAGTTGCTCGCAAAAGTCCTCTCTTGAAGCTAATCATCTAGCTGAGGTGAGCTTAGATGGGAGAACCTTCCGTAAGAGCTTTGTGTCAGTCTTACTAACATAATACAAAACTCCCCATCAAAATCGTCAATTCAAACTACAGCGATCCAGTGACATGCATTCATGGAATTCAGGCTTCCCCAAAAAGTTTACAAAAAAATAAATAAAAAATACACTTTTCAAATAATGTATCTTTCATCTCTGTGTTCAATCATTTTCCTTCAATTCTCAAGAGGCTGAATGTATCTCACTGGGGAAAGCATCCGAGCAAGGGAAACAGCGCCCCTTTGTTTCTGTGTGTGTTGCCGATCTATCTGATGCTGAATGGTTAAATAGAATATGACATTGTCGCCGCCCGTAGCATTGAATGCAAGGGAAGCCAGGGAGCATTTGGCCTCCCTTGATAAAAAGAGTATAAAATAATAGCCAGTCAGAGTTGAGCTCAACTGTGAATGGTCCTGGTGCACCAAAAAAGTGTCAAGGGAAGCCAGTTCGGATTTGGCTTCACACCAATTACATCAAAAGCAAAACATAATTGACAGAAAAAAACTTTAATTGCATTTCATTGTGTCATTGTCCTCAGGTCGCTAGCTAGCTAAAAATGTCCCTTTCCTAAATGTGCCATGGAGGTCATGTAACTGTAGGTTATGTAACGCACAACACAATTTAAAAAAACATTTCTGTCTTGGCTTCCCCAGTGATTTCAACCACGCACCGCCACTGGAGATAGATATATTTTTCGCATGGGTTGCGTCTCAATCCACCACTTCTGCCTGCGTTTGTCAGACCAGGAGACATTCCGAAAACATCTGAAGCGTCCGAATGTTTTGGCTTATAAACTAATATTTTAATTTTAATTTTTTTATTTCACCTTTATTTAACTTCTTGGATATAGGGGGCGCTATTTTAATTTTGGATGAAAAACGTTCCCGTTTTAAACAAAATATTTTGTCACGAAAAGATGCTCGACTATACATATAATTGACAGCTTTGGAAAGAAAACACTCTGACGTTTCCAAAACTGCAAAGATATTGTCTGTGAGTGCCACAGAACTGATGTTACAGGCGAAACCCAGATAAAAATCCAATCAGGAGGTGTCGCATTTTTTGATACCGCCTCATGCCAATGACTCCTTATATGGCTGTGAATGGGCCACGAATGAGCTTAGGCTTTCTGTCGCTTCCCGAAGATGTCGACAGCATTGTGACGTATTTGTAGGCATATCATTGGAAGATTGACCATAAGAGACTACATCTACCAGGTGGTCGCTTGGTGTCCTCCGTTGCAATTATTGCGTAATCTCCAGCTGCAGTATATTTCTGTTCGCTTCTGATGAGAAGCCAACTGTCACGACTGATATATTATCAAATAGATATGTGAAAAACACCTTGAGGATTGATTCTAAACAACGTTTTCCATGTTTCTGTCGATATTATGGAGCTAATTTGGAAAAAAGTTTGGCGTTGTAGTGACTGCATTTTCCGGTCTTTTTCTTAGCCAAACGTGATGAACAAAATGGAGCTATTTCGCCAACACAAATCATATTTTTGGAAAAAATGAACATTTGCTATCTAACTGAGAGTCTCGTCATTGAAATCATCCGAAGTTCTTCAAAGGTAAATTATTTTATTTTACTGATTTTCTTGTTTTTGTGAAAATGTTGCCTGCTGAATGCTAGGCTTAATGCTATGCTAGGCTATCAATACTCTTACACAAATGCTTGTGTAGCTTTGGTTGAAAAGCATATTTTGAAAATCTGAGATGACAGTGTTGTTAACAAAAGGCTAAGCTTGTGTTTCAATATATTTATTTGATTTCATTTGCGATTTTCATGAATATGAAACTTGCGTTATGGTAATGCGCTTGAGGCTATGATTACGCTCCCGGATTCGGGATTGCTCGTTGCTAGAGGTTAACCAGGTAGGCCAGTTGAGAACAAGTTCTCATTTACAACTGCGACCTGGCAAAGATAAAGCAAAGCAGTGCGACACAAACAACAACACAGAGTTACACATGGAATAAAGAAGCGTACAGTCAATAACACAATAGAAAAGTATATATACAGTGTGCAAATGAGGTAAGATTAGGGAGGTAAGGCAATAAAAAGGCCGTAGTGGCGAAATAATTACAATTTAGCAATTAAACATAAGAGTGATAGATGTGCAGAAGATGAATGTGCAAGTAGAGATACTGGAGTGCAAAGGAGCAAAAAATAAATAAATAACAATATAGGGATGAGGTAGTTGGATGGGCTATTTACAGGTTCAATGATCTGTAAGCTGCTCTGATAGCTGATGCTTAAATTTAGTGAGGAAGATATGAGTCTCCAACTTCAGTGATTTTTGCAATTCGTTCCAGTCATTGGCAGCAGAGAACTGGAAGGAAAGGTGGCCAAAGTAGGAATTGGCTTTGGGGGTGACCAGTGAAATATACCTGCTGGAGCGCATGCAATGGGTGGGTGCTGCTATGGTGACCCATGAGCTAAGGTGGGGCTTTACCTAGCAAAGACTTATAGATTGTCACGTTCACTGTCTTCAAACTCCCTGTCATAGATGAGCCAAGGCCCAGTGTGCATGTAATTCCACATCTTTTAATAAGGTGAAACTCTCACAAAAAAAACATGTAAACATGACGCAACTGTGGCGCACACAAACACACACAGAAAATAAATAATTACCCACATCACATCATTGGTGGGAAAAAGGCTGCCTAAGTATGATTCCAAATCAGAGACAACGATAGACAGCTGCCTCTGACTGGGAACCACACTAGGCCAAAAACAAAGAAATAGAAAACATAGAATGCCCACCCAAATCACACCTTGACCTAACCAAATAGAGAAATAAAACTGTTCGCTAAGGTCAGGGCGTGACAGTAACCCCCCTATAGGGGACGTAGCCCCCGCTCCGCACACTGATCCCTCTGCTTCTGTGGAACCGGACCGTGGATCGTAGCCGGAGACTCCGGGCCGTGGATTGTTGCCGGAGGAACCGGACCGTGGATCATCGCCAGAGGCTCTGGATTGGGAACCCCAGCTAGAGGCTCCGGACTGCAGACCTCTGCTGGAGACTCCGGACAGTGGACCATCACTGGAGGCTCCGGACTGGGAACCGTCGCTGCAGGCTCCGGACTGGGGACCGTCGCTGCAGGATCCGGACCGGGGACCGTCGCTGCAGGATCCGGACCGGGGACCGTCGCTGCAGGCTCCGGACCGGGGACCGTCGCTGCAGGCTCCGGACCGGGGACCGTCGCTGGAAGCTCCGGTCTGGGGACCGAATGTAAGACGTTACATTGCAGCCTATTGAGCTGTTTGTCTTTTTTACTTCAAATTCAGGCACTCCAGATTCAATAAAATATTTTATTGATTTAACTAGGCAAGTCAGTTAAGAACAAATTCTTATTTTCAATGACGGCCTAGGAACAGTGGGTTAACTGCCTGTTCAGGGGCAGAACAACAGATTTGTACCTTGTCAGCTCGGGGGCTTGAACTTGCAACCTTCCGGTTACTAGTCCAACGCTCTAACCATTAGGCTACCGCCCCATATAAACGTCTACCCCACGCCTTTCTACAGTTCTGCTAATCTGAATAAAACAGGATGCATTTTGTCCATAGCCAATAACTCAGTCTTTTAGAATCCGGCCTCCTATCTGTAAGAACCGACGCCGGAGATGAGAAGCAGGTAAGGGGAGTTGAACATTTAATGTAGGACAGACATGGAACAGGACAAGAACAGCGTCAGAACCAGGTAACAAATTACATACGAACATTCATGTAGCAGCAGGGAACAGAGCTGGGGAACTGACAAATATAGTGGAGGTAATAAACAGGTGATTGAGTCCAGGTGAGTCCAATAAATCGTTGATGCGTGTGACGAGGGAAGGCAGGTGTGCGTAATGATGGTGGCAGCAGTGCGTTATGCAGGGCAGCCTGGCGCCCTCGAGCACCAGGGTGGAAGAGCAGGAGCAGGCGTGACAATATCTGCTGTTTTAATACCCCTGTCCAGCACATACTGTACACACCAACCAATCCCTGCAGTCTTTACTCATACCCCAACTTCACACACTCAAACGTACGCACGCACGCACGCATGCACACACACACGTGCACACACACACACACACACACACACACACACACACACACACACACACACACACACACACACACACACACACACACACACACACACACACACACACACACAAACACATACACACACACACACACACACACACACACACACACACACACACACACACATGGCTCCTGATTCCAGTTTTATAGGCAAAAGTCAGAGAAGCCATGATTTATAATCAACTAGCCTATAAATTCTACAAACTAATCCATCAATGCAAAGGGGAGTGCTGGGTAATAAATGCTTGCTTCCTCTTGAGGCAGCCAGATTTATCCTTGTGTACAGGAGATGTTTTTGTACAAAAAAGATTAAAACAATTTGATATTTGCAATTCAATGACACAAATATTTCTGATGGCGAGAAAAGGGAAGGGAGGGAGAGTGATGTTGGAAAGGTGTCGTTGAATTTTCTTTTCCCTTTCAAGTTTCTTCCCGGCTGATAAACAGGATATTCTACTTGGACAATGGGGACAGGAAGTGGACTTTACTCTGTCTGTTTGTCTCCGAGGGCTAGGCACGCTGGCTCGATCACTTTCTAATCTTTGCGGTCAAGATGCACCAATTAAATATCTGAATCAGAGGAAACAGACACTGTCTTAGGAACTTGGAACGCGCCGACGCCAGCAGTTAAACAATGGTCTTGACCTATCCTTCGGATAAATCATTACAGCCCTGACAAGAGGGTCACAAAGGAAAACCAAGAACCCAAAACTGGTATTATCAACACAATTTAGGCTAACACCCTAGTTTCAGGAAATCACTGTCGCTGAGAGGGAAACATAAAGAAACAGAAACGTAGTCGGTCCAGTTTCCCTGGCTTTGAGTGCAGTATTCACGGCCTCAGCTCAGCTCAGACATGAACAAATTACATCTTGTAAGATTTTCCCTGAGTTGCACATTCCAGAGTGGGCGGCCTCAATGGAATTAATGCAAACTGTGACATGTCCTATTGATCAAGGCACGAGGGAGGACCTTGCCTCGCCCCGCCTCACTGTGTGTGTGTGTGTGTGTGTGTGTGTGTGTGTGTGTGTGTGTGTGTGTGTGTGTGTGTGTGTGTGTGTGTGTGTGTGTGTGTGTGTGTGTGTGTGTGTGTGTGGAGTGGGAAATTCAACCCCTGTACATAATATGACACTTCAGATGGAACCATAAGGACAGCTTGGCATAGTGTCCCTCAAAACTGAGCACTGAACATGGGTCTGTTGGGCCTCTCAGCACACACACACACACACACACACACAGAACAGGGTGGGTGGAACAGGGGAGACAGACAGTGACAGCAGTATTTCTGAGGTAATCCTGTCCTTTAATAAGACAGACAATCAAACATGTTCTCTGGCTGTAAAATAAAATATTATTTTAAACGAGAGAGGGGTTGTCGGGGGAGAAGAAGATGCGTGTGCCAATTTTCTTTACGGCAATAAAAAAAATGGAGATTTGGGTTTCAGGGTTGCTTTGGGAAGATTGAAAACAAATGTGGGTTTCTCTCTCTCTCTCTCTCTCTCTCTCTCTCTCTCTCTCTCTCTCTCTCTCTCTCTCTCTCCCTCTCTCTCATCTGCTCCCAGGACCCACTCGTTCCTGGCATCCTCAAGATGGAAAATCACGTTAATCCTTCCACCAACACCACACATGCAAGCGTATAAAAACTCAGACACGTTCACCTGCACTTACATACACTCAGATAACAAATATGCTTTTATGTGATTCACACACACACACACACACACACACACACACACACACACACACACACACACACACACACACACACACACACACACAGCTGACTCAGCAGGACAGCAGCAGCAGTTATGTGGTCACTCAGATGGAGGAACACGTGTCGGTCGGGGGAGAACTGACTGGTGAATGACATCAGCTCTGAGGCGATAATAATCAGGTTCGTAGAGAGCTGGCTTCACTGTAGCACCCAGCGAACACAGCAGACCACGTACTCACAAAATCATCAGCTGTGCGCACACACACACACACACACACACACACACACACACACACACTCACACACACACATGCGCGCACATGCAAGCACACACACACACTCACACTCACACTCACACTCACACATGCGCGCACATGCAAACACACACAGCACCGCTATACTTTTATGGCAATCTGAATCCAATTAACAGGCAACCCACTCAGAGTTCAATTGCCAGAGGGGGGATTCAGTGAAGAAATATCAGGAATGTAATATTTTTTTATGGAGAATTCCTAGGTCTTTGTGATGTTCAACAATGGCTTTGTTCTCACAGAGAAGGAAATAGTGCTCACCTTCTATCTCTTGCCCCTGAGAATGGAGGAATACGATGGAGGAGAGTCTATTTTTCTCTCTTTTCTCTTCTTTAATCACGCTGCTTCGAAGTCATCCATCCGGGGTCAGAAAGAGTTTTGGGTAATCATTGTTTGAGGGATGGTGTCTTGAACACATCTGATTGTATCGGGGGAGGTGGTGGGGGAGGATGGGAGAGGTGGATGGGGGAGATGGTGGTGTAGGAGGGGGACGGTGGATGGGAGAGGTGGTGGTGGAGGAGGGGTGAAGTGAATGAGGGTAGGGGGTGGTGGAGGAGGGGAGAGGTGGGGGGATGTGGTGGTGGTGGTGGAGGGGAGAGGTGGATGGAAACAATGACACACTTTGGCATGGAAGGTGCGTCTAATCCCCTGCGGATACTTTGACACGGTGGTGCCATACAGAAGGAGGGAATAGAAGGTCTGTGATGGATAAAGGATTGGATTGAATATACTCCGACAGGATATGTTAATGTGGAACCAAATCAGTTTCATATGCTGCAGCACAAGTGGCTGGATCGCTCTCGAGACGCAGCACTCTGTATGAAAAGGGTGTTGAAACACACGGTAATTGCTTTCAGTGTGGTTTGGCAGTTGTGTGTGAGCATTCTGACTTTAGTAGCATTTTTTAGACAGGTGGTTTCTCTGTATTATTCTGGCAACATTACTGTACATTTCAAAGAGAACGAGGGGAAAACCCGGGGATGTGCACTTTTAAAACTTGAGAAGCAATAAAAAAAAGGGGAAAATGGCGACTTTGGAGAAATGGGAATCAACCTTCTCTGTGGAAACATTTTGTGCAGCAGGAGTGATATCGTTCCATACCAAAGTGAATTCTCCTCCTTTCACTCGATAGGAACATAATAAATCATTTAAAAAGGTTGCCTTGCTGGGAGCTCTCTGTATAACACAATCACCGTTGTTAGTGGTGGGAAAAAGGACACTGAAATAAATATAATCAGCATTGCAGCCTACTGTCATGAGTCTCTGAATAATTGAAAAAATTTGAAAAACACCAGCTGGTGACTCGAGAAAATCGAAACATTTAACAATGGCTATTGTTGTAAGGCTGAGATTCCTCTGGCATAGGGGTTTCTTGCCAGGAAACTTGTCTTTCTCCTTTCCCTGACGCTCGTGCACTCCTATTCAATGTCTTCCTCTGTTAACTGACTGAGGACTGAGTGTGTGTCATTCCCCTTCTTCATGGCAAGAAACTGATTTGTGAAGAGTTCTACACAAGATGGCTGCCGTGAATCATCCAGGTGGGTCGACACAGCACTGATGGATGAGGTGACTAACTTACCTAACTCCCATTCTCACAGTACAGTTCTACTTTCACATTCTCAGATACCACGAACAGCCACCTCATTAAGGTAGATGTTTATGGTTTGAATCATAATGCAATCAGCTTTACAATGCTGAGAGAGAGAACTGAGAGAGAGGTACTGTCATCACACACACACACATCATAGATTATGCTTATGGTTGGACCTCTGATAGCCTTCCTGCAGCCCTAGAGCCATATGTACGGCTTACGGTGACCATATTAGGACAACCTCAAAGTCACAAGGAGTTGAGGAATGAATTCATTCATTCATTTGACATATTTTTCAAATACATATATATTTGGCTCAACCACATGAGTACAACAATGCACCCATTAAAAATAATCAATTATTCTTTCCATTGTGGTCCTAATTGGTGACTCTGGTGAGCATGAGGCTGTCCTACTATGGACACTGTACCTATGGCTCTGGGGCTGTGTTCTGTGCTGTCAGATATAACTGATATGTGGGGTTGGAGGTGTGATGGCATCCAGCTGTCTCTGAGCCTGTGGTCTTGACTCCTGACTGAGCTGAGCGATGTGGAGGTGCCACTGACAGGCAGCTTGACATATAAGTGTGGAGGAGGCAATGAGAACTGGGCCATTCTTATATAGCTCTGATACTCACAGACATGGTATTCTGTAACACTGGCAGGTAGTTTTATTTTTTATTACGAGGTTGTGACATTGTGTGTTGTCTTGAACTATCCCAGTAGGACTCTGACCTCAAGGGAACTAGATAAAATGACAAAACTACAGTATATGACATGAAGAAAGAACATCAGTTTTCCACCATAGTGCCAATGACTAGGATCTACTCTAAAGCAAACCAAATTCCCTCTGGAGACAATGAAGATTCATTAATTCATTGATTGATCGAATCATAGATTGTTTGAGACAACTGCCCATACAATATACTGTATGGTCAATTATTTGGTATCATCAGGCAGACCATGTCTGGTTTCTGTGAAATCAATATTTTATTTTGATTAAAGTCATCATTAAATTGCAGTCTATCTCCCAATAGACTTGCAGTGTAAAGCCCGGTGTGAACTCAGAGATGAGGACCAAGCATAGAGATGAATTCAACGATTCAAGACCAAACCAGGTTTAATATTTCAGAGGTTTTCTTTAAGTAAGAGCCCAGAACATTAATTAACATTAAGAGAGGAGATAGAAATGAATTCCTATGGACGTGTGAGGGAGGCTTTAATGTACCGCGATGTCTCACATCTTCTGAAATGTTTCTAACTAATGACAGTTATGACAAGAACTACTTTACTTCAAATCACAGTTTTAGACACTATGCTGAAATGAATGAAGAATTTTATACTGTGGTTT
This sequence comes from Oncorhynchus mykiss, assembly GCF_013265735.2. Lineage (NCBI taxonomy): Eukaryota > Metazoa > Chordata > Actinopteri > Salmoniformes > Salmonidae > Oncorhynchus > Oncorhynchus mykiss. The sequence goes on from NC_048568.1 coordinate 32,324,842, forward strand.
TCACAACCTTGGTGTGAGAGTGTTGTGAGAAACCACCTCTCATTACACCAACTAATGCCAGCGATAAATCAAGAGGTAAAGAAAATACTTGACCAAAAATAACAAGCTAAGCAAAAACAAATGCAACCGTGAGACTAAAGTGTAGAAAAGCTGAAGGTGACAACAACATAAACTATTTATAAATGGGCAGATTGCAGCCGGCTGAAGATCAATAACACCAAATGAAATCAGACAAATCACATGCAACAAATCTAACAGAGTTAGTAAGCCTTTATCCTACTGTGCCAGTCCTCCAAGGGTCTCATTCATTGATACTCCTCCAGGTAAAATAACCTCCCCAAATATCCAAACACAGAAATCCCCTCCCCCCTAAAACATAAAAATCTCTAAAAACTGAAGTAACTTGGCGGACCTTGAAACCTTCCAACATCTACAAAAAAAAGGAGCATTTTAGGATGGGGTCCGAAGAGACTTCTCTTATTTTGATGCCTGTATAAAGTCTCTAGGTCAACCCTTACAAACAAAGGAACATTTGCTGTTTTATCCGAAAATCAGATTTGTTTATACATTTTCAAACTATTCCATTCTAGTTTTACCTACACTATTCTAATAAAGCATATGTAGACATATTTAGTTGTCAGAGGTGTGACAGTCTACAGCTGTGACAGTCTGACAGTGGATGTGATCAGAGATATCAGCAACCGACTATTATCATCCCCTGTCACAGACAGACAGCATCTTCAGAACTCTGACGGAGCTTCCACAGTTCCACATCTACCTTCTAATTCTACACTTCCATTCTACCATTATCTAGCTAAATTCTGTTTTTTTTCAGGGGGATGTATGTGGAGCTGCTGTTTCCATTCAGACCTTGTGTCTGTGCTTTGAGTGCTGAGGGCTTCCAGTGTTCAGGCCTGCCTCTTTTGCTTTTATAAAATCATGCCACGAAAGCCTGTATTCAACCTAACAACACTGCAATTAATTTCTATGCCCATGTCAGGAGCCTCTGGGAAATTTGACCTGTTATTGCCTTCCTGAGTAAGTATGTTCTTTCTGTCGCCACTTCCGAATACCAAACTAGCACAAAATGAGCCCCAGCCAGGCTCCAGTGCATTTCTGTTCCATGGCTGTCTGATATGCCATTGCAAATTTAAATGATGTGTAAGAGCTGGTGATTTGATATGCTGAACTTCTCAAAGTTATAACTACCAAATGATAAAATCAATTGGTTTACAAACTAACTTCACAATGATTGTGTTTCCTTTATTTTTCAACTGGTATGATCCCCCAGAGATGTTCTTTCATTGTTTGTTTAGGGTTGACATGCAGTGGTTTGTTTTTCCACAAAGGATCATGACAAACATTTATTCAACCATAGATTTGCCAGATGTAACCACAGCAGTGATGCATAACTGGGGAGGTTACCTCCCTAAGCCACATGTTTCAATATGAGTCAGATAAACACTGATACTGTTGCATGTTGATACTTCCTTACGTGATAGCAACCACTCCTACAGATCTGGACTGATTAGCAATGCAAGAGGCTGTGTGCTGTCTACTGTACATCAATGTGTGCAAGGGTTGTCTAAACATCAAATATTGGATTTTATCTAGGACGTTTTCATACTGAGGTTATGTTCTGAGGCTCTATGAGGTAGCCCTTTCCTGCAGTCAATGACCAAAAACGCCCTCTTTGGCCTCATGTGTGGAATGTAATTATTATTTTTTCACAATTTCTTAATTCATAAAGAAAATAAAAGACTATAATCATATTTTTCTATTTCAAAACAGTTTTGTTATATTTCAGTCTTCTGTGATGTTTATTAAGTGTAATATTGGGGATGCAAACTGAAAATGTAATACATTTCACCCTCTATCTCTACTCTAACTATATCTGATATGATACAGGTGTCTTCTTTGTTTAAGCCCATAACCATGTGTGTGAGGTGTATACTTTTGTTTCAAAGTAGATGTGTTTAAGACTACCAAGAAACACCCTGTGTGAGCCTGACTTAGCTCTCCGCAGTAAAAGTTGAAGGTACAAGCTGTAAGATGTAACAATCATAGGAAAAGTCATAATACCCTTCCACACGGTCTAGGAGTTCTCCTACTGGTCTATTTTCCCCAGACTGTTGAATGACAGACTGTGCATTTCAATTCAGCCATACGTTTCTGTCATACGGGAACGACAGGTCCACTATGGCATCAGGACCACAGCTTGGTACAGCGCCGACTGGAAGAAACCAGAACAAGACAGAGGGTTAAACTATGACTCTGTTTCCACCCAATGATTGCCAAACGAGAGGTTTGTTTCGTGTGTGTGTTACTCTTCCAAACATCTGTTCTTATCTCAGAGTTTGTGTACACTATGGTATTTACACACAGGTCAAGACAACTGCCAAATAGGAATAATCATTTGGAAATATGAATTACAATTTGTCTACAGCATGTGTTCCTTCCTTCCTTCCTTCCTTCCTTCCTTCCTTCCTTCCTTCCTTCCTTCCTTCCTTCCTTCCTTCCTTCCTTCCTTCCTTCCTTCCTTCCTTCCTTCCTTCCTTCCTTCCTTCCTTTCGTCCTTCCTTCCTTCCTTCCTTCCTTCCTTCCTTCCTTCTTTCTTTCTTCCTTCCTACCTATGTTACTTACTAGATAACTGTACTTGGACAAACATATCATATCCATTTCAGAAATAGGCCAAAATGGGTAAAATTGCTAAACCACAAAACTAGTCAGCCTACAGAGGGCCAAAAACACAATGGGACAAGTCATCTTCCAAATCCTCAATCAAAGTCATTAACTCCATTCTTGTCTTCAATACTGTAGTTATCAACAACAGTTCAATAGTTATTTCAACACATGACATCATAGAACGCGGAACCCCACATTGTGACCTAGGTGTTTTAAATTGCACATGAAATGCTTTTCATGCAAAAGTTAAGAGCGCAAAAGTCAGCAGAGCCCAATTAGGCCAAACCATGAAATAGCGTGCTCTTAGCCTGCAGGTGAATAAAGTCCATTATAACAAGATGAAGAGAAGGGGGAAAGGACATGGGAATTAGCCATTTGAAGTGACGAAGTGGCCCGGCGGCTATTTGCCCGAGCAGATTTTCATGGGGTATTAAGAACCGGCATTAATTGAGTGCAGGTTCCCGAAAAGTAGTTTCCATCAATTAATTTGGATTTAAACGGTCCCCCGCAAATGTGGCATTTAGGCTCCAGTAATTATCGTGAAAGGGATGTTCAATACTTGTGACAGATAGAGGGGAAGCTGATTTGTAATGTTGAGAAAAATTGAGTTATTTTACTGTAACTACCTTTATTCATTCCCATGCCATTATGAAGCAGGTGAATAGACTATTGTCTGAACTGTCCTATTCTGTGACATTCTTAATATTAACAACCAAGAATAACTTTTTTATTCAATCTTTTGGATTGACTAAAGCATTGTTGGAGTAACTATTGAGTATAAATTCAATGTGTCAGAGTCTTTTAGAGATGGATAACATGGATCAGCAGAACTGATGATCTGTTTCCATATTCTGTGGCTGTGCCGTGGGATGTCAAGGTCTGCTTCGGCTATTGATTTCCTCTCTGAATAGCTTATACATCTTGTGACCTTGGTAACATATGAAAATGAGACGAGTCAGTGAGACGTAAGAGATGGGTGAATGATGCATTAACAACTAATCAAAACAAACAGAGGGAAACACGTGGCTTGGGTAAATAAATAAAACGTTGCGGATTGGAAATGAGGTTGTGACCTTTTTGTCCTTTAGTGACGGGATGAGAGGCTAGGGTGCCATTTTAGACACATTAATTAGTCTGGTGAAGATGGCCAGGGACGAACTTACCAATTTGTGGATTTGGGGAATGGAGAACCTGGCATGACAGACAACAAATAAACACACCAGCCACATCACGCGGTGTATATGTGTATAGTTTTGTTTACAACACTGTTAAATTTTAGCATACGCTCTTATCCAGAGCAATTTACAGGCACGATTAGGGTTAAGTGCCTTGGTCATAGGGCACTTATGGGCACATCGACAGATATTTCACCTAGGCGGCTCAGGACCTCGAACTAGCAAACCTTCTGTTAATGGCCCCAAGCTTTTAACCACTAGGCTACCTGTTGCCCTGTTGGAGCAGGAAATACAAGCATTTCTCTGCACCTGCGATATCTGCTAAACCGGTGTACATGACCAATGCAATTTGATTTGATCTGATGCTCTCACACAGTCACACACAGTATCTGCCATTGTGCTGTACGGAGTGAACCTGTGCACATTAGGGGCACCAAAACAGCAGAGCCAGGAGCTTCAACACTCTTATTTATTGTGGAAATTGACTCACTTAGTCTGCCTTTCCTTTCCATTTTAATCTCAGTCTATTCTCTCAGTCCATTCTGTCAGTCCAATCTGTCAGTCAATTCTGTCAGTCCAATCTGTCATTCTATTCTGTCAGTCCAATCTGTCAGTCTATTCTGTCAGTCCAATCTCTCAGTCCATTCTGTCAGTCCAATCTGTCATTCTATTCTGTCAGTCCAATCTGTCAGTCTATTCTGTCAGTCCAATCTGTCAGTCTATTCTGTCAGTCCAATCTGTCAGTCTATTCTGTCAGTCCAATCTGTCAGTCTATTCTGTCAATCCAATCTGTCAGTCTATTCTGTCAGTCCAAACTGTCAGTCCAATCTGTCAGTCTATTCTGTCAGTCCAATCTGTCAGTCTATTCTGTCAATCCAATCTGTCAGTCTATTCTGTCAGTCCAATCTGTCAGTCCAATCTGTCAGTCCAATCTGTCAGTCTATTCTGTCAATCCAATCTGTCAGTCTATTCTGTCAGGTCAAAGGGAGTACTGATTTACAGCCTTTTCCTAATCACTTAGGTTACATTTCCCTCAGGCTGTGTTTTTACCCATGATTCATAGACTCTCAGGAAAACGTCCTATTCGGCTCTAATTAAGCATAAGGTCAGTCACTAATCATCACCTCTCACCAGTGTGTGTGTGTGTGTGTGTATGTGCGTGTGTGCGTGTGTGTGCGTGTGTGTGCATGTGTGCGTGTGTGCGTGCGCGTGTGTGCGTGTGTGCGTGTGTGCGTGTGTGTGTGTGTGTGTGTGTGTGTGTGTGTGTGTATGTGCATGAGTGTGTGCATGTGTGAACAACTGGCCCTGGCTGACACCAACAGAGTTTCACAGCTCCCATAAACAGAGGGGAAAAAATCATAAATCTCCTCAAACGCAACAGAAAGGACTTGTCCCAACATGCATTATTCTAGCACAGTTATGAAAGCTAATGATGTGACTTGGAGCATACTTTTCTCAGTATATGAACAAATTGGCCCAGTTGGTAGAGAATGGCGTTTGCAACGCCAGGGTTTTGAGTTCGATTAACACGGGGGGACACGTATGAATTGTAGGCACTCACTACTGTAAGTCACTTCCGCTAGACGACTAAAATGTAAATATATTTATTTATTTGTGAAGAATGCATGAAACCCTTATAAAGGGAGATAGAATATAACAGCGTTAGTGTTACGAGGCAACGGTACTCTTGAAAGATTGATTCCTAACCACTCTTAACCCTCCTCTCCTTCACACTTAACACACACCCCCACATACATCAGCATGCATATTACGTCTCCATGCATATTACGTCTCCATGCATATTACGTCTCCATGCATATTACGTCTCCATGCATATTACATCTCCATGCATATTACATCTCCATGCATATTACATCTCCATGCATATTACATCTCCATGCATATTACGTCTCCATGCATATTACGTCTCCATGCATATTACATCTCCATGCATATTACATCTCCATGCATATTACGTCTCCATGCATATTACATCTCCATGCATATTACATCTCCATGCATATTACATCTCCATGCATATTACGTCTCCATGCATATTACGTCTCCATGCATATTACATCTCCATGCATATTACATCTCCATGCATATTACGTCTCCATGCATATTACGTCTCCATGCATATTACATCTCCATGCATATTACATCTCCATGCATATTACGTCTCCATGCATATTACATCTCCATGCATATTACATCTCCATGCATATTACATCTCCATGCATATTACATCTCCATGCATATTACGTCTCCATGCATATTACGTCTCCATGCATATTACATCTCCATGCATATTACATCTCCATGCATATTACGTCTCCATGCATATTACATCTCCATGCATATTACGTCTCCATGCATATTACATCTCCATGCATATTACATCTCCATGCATATTACGTCTCCATGCATATTACATCTCCATGCATATTACGTCTCCATGCATATTACGTCCCCATGCATATTACATCTCCATGCATATTACGTCTCCATGCATATTACGTCTCCATGCATATTACATCTCCATGCATATTACGTCTCCATGCATATTACATCTCTATGCATATTACGTCACCATGCATATTACGTCCCCATGCATATTACATCTCCATGCATATTACGTCTCCATGCATATTACATCTCCATGCATATTACGTCTCCATGCATATTACATCTCCATGCATATTACATCTCCATGCATATTACGTCTCCATGCATATTACATCTCCATGCTTATTACGTCTCCATGCATATTACGTCTCCATGCATATTACGTCACCATGCATATTACGTCTCCATGCATATTACGTCTCCATGTATATTACGTCTCCATGCATATTACGTCTCCATGCATATTACGTCTCCAAACCAACTAATTTCCACTGACGTTTATGGTCTATAAGTACCAGCGCGGCGGTCCCATGTGCAATGACTTAGCCGCTGTCTGCACTAGCTGCTAGTCCCCTTCCTCCTCATCCTTCTCCAGTCATCTAGCCCCCCCCACCAATATTGCTGTAATCCTTCACATACACACGCACACGCACACACACACACACACACACACACACACACACACACACACACACACACACACACACACACACACACACACACACACACACACACACACACACACACACACACACACACACACACACACACAGAGTCAGTCATCTCTAATGAGTGACCACAGTCAGATCTGGAGAGTGTGACCATTAACTGTGAGAGGGGGTGCATTGTTCTGAGCGAGTGACCTTGTGTTCAACCTGTGACAGGTCTCTCTGCTCCCAAGCCATATACATGTACACCACAACCACCAAACTTTACAGACCTCACATAACCCCCAGGTCAAAGGACCTAGCCTGCCCAGATGCATTAAGATGAGGAGCAATGACCACAAAAGGTAGAAGATAAAACACTGCCAATGAATGGGATGTACACATCTTCATCTTGTGTTTCAGTCTTTCTAGATCAAGACTGGGTCAGTTGTTCCCTCCCTCTCCCCATCTTCTGTTTTACAACTTTTGGAACTAACACAACACATCTGTTTGGTATTTACAACACAAGCTGTGTTATGATATTGCTTTTCTTAGCTTGTAAAACAAAGACATGTCTACTTGATTTCTCCGTTGACGTCAAGCATAGTTGCATTTCTTTTTGGAAGGAATGGAATGGGATCAAAGTTTATGATCCTCTACCAGATATACTGAAAAATCTATTTCAGCCGATATCAGAGAGCTTGGCAGTCATTTAAGTCCAATGATGGAACCAGAAATGCAGCAGCCCTATGCAGTGGTGTAAAGTACTTAAGTAAAATTACTTTAAAGTACTACTTAAGTAGTTTTTTTGGTATTTGTACTTTACTTGCTATTTATATTTCTGATAATTTAAAATTTTACTTCACTACATTCCTGTAGAAAATAATGTGCTTTTTACTCCATACATACTCATTATATTTAGAATTTATCAAGAGATCATCCCTGGTCATGCCTACTGCCTCTCATCTCGCGGACTCACTAAATGCTTAATTTGTAAGGTAGGTGTTGGAGTATGCCCTTGGTTATCCAATTTATAATTTGTTTTATTAAATGGTGACGTCTGGTTTGCTTAATATAAGGAATTTGAAATGATTTATACTTTTACTTTTGATACTTAAGTACATTTTATCAATTACATTTACTTTGATACTTAAGTATATTTAAAAATCAAATACTTTTAGAATTTTACTCAAGTAGTATTTCCTGGGTGACTTTCACTTTTATTTGAGCCATTTTCTGGATGTGGCGCAGCGGTCTAAGGCTCTGCATCTTAGTGCTAGAGGCATCACTACAGACACACTGCTTCGATGCCAGGCTGTAGCACAACCGGTCGTGATTGGTAGTTCCATAGGGCGGAGCACAATTGGCCCAGTGTCGTCCGGGTTTGGCCAGTGTAGGCCGTCATTGTAAATAAGAATTTGTTCTTAACTGACTTGCCTGGTTAAATGTAAAAAATATATATAAAAAAAAAATTAAGGTATCTTTATTTTTACTCAAGTATGACAATTGGGTACTTTTTCCACTACAGGCCCCATATCATGTCAACCAATGTAAGACCTGTCCTGAGTGATCTATGATAGCAATAACAGGCTACCAGAGACAGTCAGTCAGACAGACTGCTGAGCAGCCAGCCAACCATGTAGGTCATCCTCTCGTCCTGGGTGTGTTCCTGTAGGGATACATGGTAATGGATGGAGGATTAAATGTGCCAGACTCTTCACACAGACCATTGCAATTCTCCTGTGCCCAAAGTGGCAGAAACAAAAGGCCGTAATAGCTTGGCCTCTGACTCAGACCGCATTGTTATGAACTTGCAGAAGGACACTGATGTCTTCCAGGACAAACGGCTCTCTGGGGTTAAGAAACCAGCCAGTCCATACTTGTTGGTATAAGAGACCAGTAGTATTCAGTCAGGAGCAGACCTGTCAATTCCTATCAACCACATAGGTACAAAAAAGTCCAGACACAGTGATTGCTTCCATAGGTGTCACATGATCCAGACAGTTTCTTGGCAGCTGCTACTGTCAGACTGTTAAATGTAGTCTGATGCGTATGCAGCCAGCACCCGTCGTCAAAAGGCATCTCAGAGTAGGAGGGCTGATCTAGGTTTAGGTTCCCTCTGACCATATAATCATATTCATTATGATCTAAAATACCAAACTGACCCTAGATCTGCATTCTTACACTGACACTCTTTGTCAATATGGTCCAGGTCTTCCCTAAAGGATGGACTTGGCAATGTCTTTGCAGCCACTGTTGGAAAGTTAGGTGTAGTCTTTTGTATGCAGCCAGATCTCCTCTTTAGCTTAGAGGACTATGCAGACATATCTCCTCTCTAGCTTAAAGGAAGATGCAGACAGATCTCCTCTTTAGCTTAGAGGACTATGCAGACATATCTCCTCTCTATCTTAAAGGAAGATGCAGACAGATCTCCTCGCTAGCTAAAGAATGGTCTGAATTATTCCACTCTCTAAAACCTGATAAAAAAGTAAAATGCTGCAGCGATTTCCTGGTGATCATATTTCATGCTTCTCAGTATTCTCAGTATTGGCGACTTTAATTTCTAAAATTGATTTCTCTGAGAGTCTTGTCAGTTCTCATTCATATTTCAATTTGTAAGCAAATCATCACAGCCTCAGCCATTTGCAGCATCATATAAAATGCTGTTTTCTTGGCTTGATGCTCACATCATGTGACTTAGGCAGCCATCATGTGACTCAAATCCACCTTATGATATATTGATGCAGTGCAGAATTGTGACAACTTAGCGATAGTGTCTTGCAAGCCACCTTAACTGTTGTCTTTCTCATAATTGCATCCCGGTTGGTTTCATGCGTGAATCTCTAAGTCAGTTTGAAGGCTTTTTCCTTTGCTCTTTGCCACACTTCCTCGCTGTGTCAAAGCCTGGTAATAGTCATTGTCTTGTTGTATTAATTTCGTGGAAGCAGTTAAACATGAGGAATAAATTTAAATAGCACATCCTTTCCTCCTGTCAACTCTCCTCTCTCTCTCTCTCTCGCTCTCTCTCTCTCTCTCCCTCCCTCTCTCTCTCTCTCTCTCTCTTTCTCGCTCTCTCTCTGATCTGTCCTGATCTGGACTCGATTTTGGTCACATGTCAGGCCTGGGCTGGTCCAGAGAACTAAGGTCAGGATGGTCAAGACGTGTGCCCTCCACGGGACACCCTCCCCCATCCCTCTCTCATCCCCTCATCCTCCTAGCCATCTCTCCCCAGCTGCTCCTTCAGCTGTGTCCACTGGCCCCTGTCCCACTCCCCAGAGCATGTCCTGTTTATCTAATACACGTCTTCCCGTCTCCAAAGTCCTCCAGCTAGCCATCACAGCTTTTCCATAGAAATATGTGTTATTGTGGAGATTGTGTTGACCAGAAGACACATGTGTCATTGGCTTTTCACATCACTTTTGCGTTTCTTTTTTTTTGACATTCAAGGATCTGCTTGGGAGACTTGGGTAAGAAAATTAAGCATGTCAATGAGTCCAGTTGTATAGATTAGCAGATTGAAAAAAATATAATATAATAATATACTGAAAAGTGACTAGTTAATGAATCCACTGTCCATATAAAAGAGCGTTATACCCATTAAAAGGTGCTGTATACTGTACGTAGGCTCACAGCTGAGGTAAGAGAGATGCACACCTGTGGTCTGAACAATGGTGGACTGAGAGAAGGCTCAAGTGTTCTCCCCTAACAGCACCACAAGGAAACTGAGATTGTCTGCTTCCTCTGTATAAACCTAATCAGTGTAGTCTGGATGGAACACAGCTCCTCCTGCTGCTCCTTAGCAGCCCCAGAAAGGTGATCTGGGCCCTTAGCGAACTGACTGGAATCTCAGTGAATTCAACCCCAAAGCAAATAAACACAAGAAAAAAACACAAAATATGACAAAAAATAAAGTATATATACATATAAAGTGTATATATACATATATATATAAAGTGTATATATATATATATATATAAAGTGTATATATATATATATATATATATATATATATATATATATAAAGTGTATATATACATATATATATAAAGTGTATATATATATATATATATATATATATAAAGTGTATTTATATATATATATATATACAGTTGAAGTCGGAAGTTTACATACACCTTAGCCAAATATCCTAGTAAAAATTCTCTGTCTTAGGTCAGTTAGGATCACCACTTTATTTTAAGAATGTGAACTGTCAGAATAACAGTAGAGAGAATGATTTATTTCAGCTTTTATTTCTTTCATCAGATTCCCAGTGGGTCAGAAGTTTACATACACTCAATTAGTATTTGGTAGAATTGCATTTACATTTTTTTTTTAATCGGGTCAAACGTTTCCGGTAGGCTTCCAGAAGCTGAAGTGAATTTTGGCCCACTCCTCCTGACAGAGCTGGCGTAAATGAGTCAGGTTTGCAGGCCTCCTTGCTCGCACACAGTTTATCACTTCTGCCAACAAATTTTCTACAGGGTTGAGGTCAGGACTTTGTGATGGCCACTCCAATACCTTGACTTTGTTGTCCTTATGCCATTCTGCCACAACTTTGGAAGTATGCTTGGGGTCATTGTCCATTTGGAAGACTCATTTGCGACCAAGCTTTAGCTTCCTGCCTGATGTCTTGAAACGTTGCTTCAATATATTCACATAATTTTAATGCCTCATGATGCCATCTATTTTGTGAATTGCACCAGTCCCTCCTGCAGCAAAGCACCCCACAACATGATGCTGCCACCCCCGTGCTTCATGTTTGGGATGGTGTTCTTCGGTTTTGTCGATATAGGACTTGTTTTTACTGTGGATATAGATACTTTTGTACCTGTTTCCTCCAGCATCTTCACAAGGTCCTTTGCTGTTGTTCTGGGATTGATTTGCACTTTTCACAGCAAAATACGTTAATCTCTAGGAGACAGAATGCATCTCTTTCCTGAGCAGTATGACAGCTGCGTAGTCCCTTGGTGTTTATACTTGCATACTATTGTTTGTGCAGATTAACGTGGTACCTTCAGGGGTTTGGAAATTGCTCCCAAGGATGAACCAGACTTGTGGAGGTTTACAATTTTCTTTTTGAGGTCTTGGCTGATTTCCTTTGATTTTCCCATGATGTCAAGCAAAGAGGCACTGAGTTTGAAGGTAGGCCTTGAAATACATCCACAGGTACACCTCCAATTGACTCAAATTATGTAAATTAGCCTATCAGAAGCTTCTAAAGCCATGACATCATTTTCTGGAATTTCCCAAGCTGTTCAAAGGCACAGTCAAGTTAGTGTATGTAAACTTCTGACCCACTGGAATTGTGATACAGTGAATTATAAGTGAAATAAACATTTGTTGGAAAAATTACTTGTGTCATGCACAAAGTAGATGACCTAACCTACTATAGTTTGTTTGTTAACAAGAAATTTGTGGACGGTTTGAAAACAAGTTTTAATAACTCTAACCTAAGTGTATGTATATATATATATACACAATTGAAGTCGGAAGTTTATATATATATATATATATATATATATATATATATATATATATATATATACAGGCTATGTCTCAGCTGCTGCATGCTTATCTTTATTAAAACAACGTTCCCATGCTTTAAGAGCCGAGGCCTGCCTGGTCTGTCTGGTGTTGTTCTGCTTAAAGCTACAATCTGTGATTATTTTTCACAGAGCGTCAGCCCTGTCACTTGTTTTGGTATAGAGTGTGATGCTGTTAATTAAAACAGTATTGCTAAGGTCACAAGGCATTTATAAGTTATAGTCTTGAGAATCAACAGGTAAATATCAAGAATGGAAATGACCATCAAATACATTCCCAGATCTGAGAATCTACCTTTAAGCTTTAATTTATTTCTGAATTGCAGTAGAGAAAAGCAGCCAAATTTAACATGTCATAAATTACATACCTACATTCTTCAGCTTGCTTTGATTAGGCAGGCTTGGGCTAATATGTTCCATTCATGTTTGTGTGTGTGTGTGTGTGTGTGTGTGTGTGTGTGTGTGTGTGTGTGTGTGTGTGTGTGTGTGTGTGTGTGTGTGTGTGTGTGTGTGTGTGTGTGTGTGTGTGTGTCTGTGTGTGTGTGTGTGTGTGTGTGTTTGTGCCTCACATAGCCCAGTCTGTTTTGTAAAGGCTTTTCATGCAGAACCTCTTTGTGACTAATGTTGAAGGATAAAGAAATTAGAACGTATGAAAACAGCTACAAATCCATAGCATTCATCTGATAAAGATCTGTAAGGCGGTGTAATCTGCATGTTGTCTGAGACACATTTCTTAAATAAGGAATTTATTTATTTATTTTTACATTGCTCGCTGAGTGAGGGAGTGAAACTAGGGAACAGTCGGCTGCTTTTGGAATGATAGAAGACATTGAAATGCTACACTTAGCTTTCTTTCTGATATTCACCAATCATTTCTGGCTGTGCCTCTATTTTTTCTCTGGCTCTGTTTCTCTCCCCCCACAGTGTGATCAAATCCGAAGCCAGAAAATACGCTGGGATATGGCAGACGGCATACTTTGAAATTGAGTTTGACAGCATTCGAATAGAGATGATATTTGATATTCAGGAGAAGAGAACAAGAGAGGAAAGGAAGTGATGATAGGAATAGTGGAGCAGAGAGAGGAGAGGAAGAGAGAAGAGAAAGAGAGGAGAGGAAGAGGAGAGGAAGAGAGGAGAGGAAGAGGAGAGGAAGAGAGGAGAGGAAGAAAGGATAGAAAGAGAGGATAGGAAGAGAAGATAGGAAGAGGAGAGGAAGAGAGGAGAGGAAGAGAGTAGAGGAAGAGAGGAGAGGAAGAGAATATAGGAAGAGAGAGAGAGACTCTTCTAATGTGTGTGTGTATGTCTGTGTGTGTGTGTTTGTGCGTGCACCCTGCAAGGCAAATCCCAGCACACATGCCTTTTATTTAATATCAAAGATGCCTGTAATGGCATTCTTCTATAAAACAAAGTTAATTAAAGATCAAGTGAAGAGGAAGTTATGCCTTCATTCAGGAGTGAACATACGTTTCTCTCTCTCTCTCACCCCCCCATCTCTCTCTGACTCCCTCTCTCACCCCCCATCTCTCTCTGACGCCCTCTCTCACCCCCCTATCTCTCTCTCTCTCATACCCCCCATCTCTCTCTGACTCCCTCTCTCACCCCTCCATCTCTCTCTGACTCTCTCTCTCACCCCCCCATCTCTCTCTGACTCCCTCTCTCACCCCCCCATCTCTCTCTGACTCCCTCTCTCACTCACCCCCCCATCTCTCTCTGACGCTCTCTCTCACTCACCCTAAACACAGACACACATGAAAACGGTTCATGTCAGTTTTCCCCCCCATTTCATTACAACTCTATTGACGTGTTGCAGGTGGGAAAAACCACCAAAAGACCACATAAGAGGATGTGTACCAAAAATAAAAGCTGTGATTGATTGAAGTCAAATGTTACATTATCAAAGGAAGAGAAAAAAATACATTTTTCATTTTTAAAAGACAGATAAAGAAAATGTAATAAATAACTTTTAAAGACAATTTTATACATTCATTTTTGGTGAAATATTTTTTTTCTGAGGTTCAACCTGGTCTCAGAGCATTTCTTATTACTCTGTACGCAAATCTGGCCATTACATATTATGTTTCATATGGTACAGTATGTATTGATTTGTGGATGTCCATCACTCATTTCATAAAATATGTTACGATTTACAATTCGTATTATATGTTATGAATTTGCAAAGTGTACAATATGTTACGAAATTGGAAAATGTACAATATATTTCAAATTTGCTAAACACATGATATATTATGAATTCTAGCTTGGTGTCTAGGTGGCTACGTTTAGCTAGCTGGCTAAGGTTCGCTACGCTAGCAGTTAGAGCTAGGCGTTAGGGTTAAGGTTATGTTTAAGTTACGGAGTTTGGTTAAAGGGTTAAGGTTAGGGGAAGGGTTAGCTCAAAGGGTTAAGGTTAGGGGAAGGGTAAGCTCAAAGGGGTAAGGTTAGGGGAAGGGTTAGCTCAAAGGGTTAAGGTTAGGGTTAGGGGAAGGGTTAGCTCAAAGGGTTAAGGTTAGGGTTAGGGGAAGGGTTAGCTCAAAGGGTTAAGGTTAGGGGAAGGGTTAGCTCAAAGGGTTAAGGTTAGGGTTAGGGGAAGGGTTAGCTAAAAGGGTTAAGGTTAGGGGAAGGGTTAGCTCAAAGGGTTAAGGTTAGGGGAAGGGTTAGCTCAAAGGGTTAAGGTTAGGGTTAGGGGAAGGGTTAGCTCAAAGGGTTAAGGTTAGGGGAAGGGTTAGCTCAAAGGGTTAAGGTTAGGGGAAGGGTTAGCTCAAAGGGTTAAGGTTAGGGGAAGGGTTAGCTCAAAGGGTTAAGGTTAGGGTTAGGGGAAGGGTTAGCTAAAAGGGTTAAGGTTAGGGGAAGGGTTAGCTCAAAGGGTTAATTAAGGGTAGGGGAAGGGTTAGCTCAAAGGGTTTAAGGTTAGGGGAAGGGTTAGCTCAAAGGGTTAAGGTTAGGGTTAGGGGAAGGGTTAGCTGAAAGGGTTAAGGTTAGGGTTAGGGGAAGGGTTAGCTAAAATGCTAAGTAGTTGCAAAGTCGCTAAAAAGTAGCAAGTACACTGAACAAAAATATAAACTCAACAAGTAAAATTACAAATATTTACAATTGATACAAGGAAATCAGTCAGTTTTAATAAATTCTTTAGGCCCTATCTATGGATTTCATATGACTGGGAATACAGAATATGGGAATATAACTGGGAATATAATTCTGTTGGTCACTGATACCTTAAAAAAGTAGGAGCGTGGATCAGAAAACCAGTCAGTATATGGTGTGACCACCATTTGCCTCATGCAGCGCCACACATCTCCTTCACATAGAGTTGATCAAGCTGCTAATTGTGGCCTGTGGAATGCTGTCCCAATCCTCTTCAATGGCTGTGCGAAGTTGGTGGATATTGGCAGGAACTGGAACATGCTCTCGTACACGTCGATCAAGAACATCCCAAGAATGTTCAATTGGTGACATGTCTGGTGAGTATGCAGGCCATGGAAGAATTGGGACATTTTCAGCTTTCAGGAATTGTGTACAGATCCTTGCGACATGGGGTTGATCATTAACAGCATTATCATGCTTTAACATGAGGTGATGGCGGTGAATGAATGACACAACAATGGGCCTCAGGATCCCATTACGATATCTCTGTGCCTTCAAATCAGTAAAATGCAATTGTGTTTGTTGTCCATAGCTTATGCCTGCACATACCATAACCCCACCTCCACCATGGGGCATTCTGTTCACAATGCTGACATCAGCAAACCACTCACCCACACAACACCATCTGCCCGGTACAGCTGAAACTGGGATTCATCAATGAAGAGCACAAATCTCCAGCGTGCCAGCGGCCATCTACGGTGAGCATTTTCCCACTTAAGTCAGTTACAAAGCAGAACTACAGTCAGGTCAAGACCTTGGTGAGGACGAAGAGCACACCGATGAGCTTTCTGTGACAGATTTTGCAGAAATTCTTTGGTTGTACAAACCCACAGCTTCATCAGCTGTCCAGGTGGCTGGTCTCAGATGATCCCGCAGGTGAAGTAGCTGGATGTGGTGGACATTATAATGCTGTATGGTCATGAATTAAGCCAGAGCCCTGCTCTGCCAGTGATATTAGAGAAAGGAGGAGATAGGAATCGCATTGGGCAATGAATGGAGGAAGAGCAGACAGTCGACCAATCGTGTTCACATTGTCTTGCTGCGTCACGTGGATGCTAAGCTAATTGTCACGCAATCCCTTTTTAAAGTCAGGTTATGAGTTGAGAAACGTGCCTATTTTCCTTGAAAGTACGTAATGCACCGCACGGCCCATTGACGTAGCATGGACAACGTACACAATGGCTGTTAATTCTATTCCAATGGCGTTTCCCATCTCCTCAAAAGTACCCCTAGTTATTGATGAAAAACAGGCCCTACCCGGCCCTAACCCAATGTATAAAACTAGGGCACGTTGGGCTTACAACTGGTAGCAGAGCTCTAGTGGATATTCCTGCAGTCATCATGCCAATTGCACAATCCCTCAAAACGTCAGACATCTGTGGCATTGTGTTGTGTGACAAAATTGCATATTTTAGAGTGGCCTTTTATTTTCCCAAGCACAAGGTGCACCTGTGTAATGATCATGCTGTTTAATCAGCTTCTTGATATGCCACAACTGTCGTGAGGATGGATTATCTGGCAAAGGAGAAATGATCGCTAACAGGGATCTAAACTAATTTGTGCTCAAAATTGGAGAGAATTTTTTTTTTTGTGCGTGTGGAAAACTTCTGGGATCCCAACCTTTGGGTTGCTAGATTTTCATGTTATACGGCTACCCTTCCACCCCTACCAACCACCCTACTTTTGTTTTTGCCTTAAGTAACCATCTGTCTCATGTAAACTTATCAAACGTAAAATATCATACTAATTTGATTGTACCGGAAATAAATTGACTATGTTACATCTAGTCTATGAGACCAGGCTGTGAGGTTTCACTCAGCTCATTGCTGATGTAATTTCTTCAATTCTTTCTTCTAGATTTTTTTTCCAAGGAAGGAGGGAGGGGAGAACATCATGGCCCGTGACAGATACAGGCATGGGTTGAAGATATGACATTTTGGCATTGTTGAATCATTCATTCATAAACATTCTTATCGGTCACTTAGGAAAGGTGCTTATGATAAATTGTCAACTGTAGTTGTTCCCAGCAGAGGGAGGGGAGGGAGAGCAAGGGAGAGAGAGCGAGGGAGAGAGAGAGAAAGCAGGGAGGGAGATCATAAGAGAGAGAGCGAGAGAGAGAGAGAGAGAGAGAGAGAGAGAGAGAGAGAGAGTCAAAGAGATGGAAGGAGCACTCTGTGCTTGTTTAAACAAAGTTAATTATTTGGAAGGCAATCAAACATCATTTAGGATATTTATGATGTGAGCTTATACCTACAGGAGATATCGAAGACAGTGATGGCTTCCAGAGCTCAAAGTGGGGCTGGGATCCAGGTCAAGATCACCACACTCCCCATTGCTAGCATACAGTAACTATTGTTGACACATTGCTCCAGTACATGTGGTTGGTAAGCCTTGTCTCCTATTCAGCCATTGGAGAGGATTCTGTTTTGAGAGTACTTGAATCAGCCTATTGAGCTAAGCAATATACTGTACGAGACGATGACATGAAAGAGACTGTGGATGACAGTCAGGGCCCTATTCAGTCATAACAGAATGCAGGAAACAGCTGGTTGTCAATAACAATACATGGTAAGCACAAATATCTCCACACAATATCTCAAGATAGCCGTCATGGTAGCTGCACTCCACAAACAAATGTCCATTGAACTCAGCATACTCATAAACTCAGCATACTCATAAACTCAGTATACTCATAAACTCAGTATACTCATAAACTCAGTATACTCATAAACTCAGCATACTCATAAACTCAGCATACTCATAAACTCAGTATACTCATAAACTCAGTTTATTCCTATGAAGTCAGTACAATTATAAACTCAGCATACTTCTAAACTCAGCATACTTCTAAACTTAGCATACTTATAAACGCAGTATACTTATAAACTCAGTATACTCATGAACTCAGTATACTCATAAACTCAGTTTACTCATAAACTCAGTATACTTATAAACTCAGTGTATGTAGAAACTCAGTATACGTAGAAACTCAGTATACATAGAAACTCAGTATACGTAGAAACTCAGTATGCTTATAAACTCAGTATACTCAAACTCACTATGCGTATAAACTCAGTATACTAAAACTCACTATAGTCATAAACTCAGTATACTCAAACTCAGTATACGTAGAAACTCAGTATACTCATAAACTTAGTATACTTATAAACGCAGTACAGTACAATCGTGTTGCTATATTACATGTTGTGAAAACAGTGTTCTCCTACTGGTGCAAGAGTGAAAGTGACTATGAGGATTGAAATGCAAAGGCTGTTGAGCAGATAGCGTTAGCTTGCTCAGAAGACAGAAGGTAATCCTCAGGCCAATCCATGCTCGTCCAGGCGAGACATTATGTACTGGCGACCCACAATGCTCCTCTCTCTCAAAAAGCCTCTCTCAGACACGGCAGACCTCTCCCTCCATAACTTATTACCATTTTGAAGATTTCCCACAAAACCAGTCCACATGGCCGGGGACTTTGGTATTAGGCTGATGGCAAAGGCCACAACGCCAACTCTCTCTTCTTCCAAAACGACTACTTAAAGATACTGGAAGGGAGGTGAGTCTATCTCACTCAAAAAAATAAAATGTTATTTGTCACATGCACCAAACACAACGTGAAATTCTTACATACAAGCCCTTCACCAACAATGCAGTTTTAAGAAAATATAGTTAAGAAAATGTTTACTAAAGGAAAAATAACAAAAAAATAACACAATAAAATAACATTAATGTGGCCCTATACAGGGGGAACCGGTACCGAGTCAATTTGTGAGGGTACAGGTTAGTCAGGCTATATACAGGGGGAACCGGTACCGAGTCAATTTGTGGGGGTACAGGTTAGTCAGGCTATATACAGGGGGTACCGGTACCGAGTCAATTTGTGGGGGTACAGGTTAGTCAGGCTATATACAGGGGGAACCGGTACCGAGTCAATTTGTGGGGGTACAGGTTAGTCAGGCTATATACAGGGGGTACCGGTACCGAGTCAATTTGTGGGGGTACAGGTTAGTCAGGCTATATACAGGGGGAACCGGTACCGAGTCAATTTGTGGGGGTATGGCTTAGTCAAGGTAATTTGTGCATGTAGGTAGGGGTAAAGTGACTTGGGGGGGGGTCTATGACTTGGAGTCTGATAACTTTTGGGGCCTTCGTCTTACACCGCCTAGTATGGCAGGAAACTTGGCCCCAGTGATGTATTGTGCCGTACGCCCTCTTTACAACTTGCTTGGTGTGTTTGGACCATGATGGTTTGTTGGTGACGTGGACACCAAGGAATTGAACCTATTGACCCGCTCAACTACAGCGCCATCGATGTGAATGGGGGCATGTTCAGCCCTCATTTTCCTGTGGTTCCCAATTGTCTCCTTTGTCTTACTTACATTGAGGGAGAGGTTGTTGTCCTAGGCCCCAGACTGCCATGTCTCGGATCTCCTCCCTATAGGCTGTCTCATCATTGTCGGCGATCAGGCCAACCACCTATGTGTCGTCAGAAATCTTAATGATGGTGTTCATGTTGTGCTTGGCCACGCAGTTGTGCGTGAACGGGGTATACAGGAGGGGACTAAGCACGCACCCCTGAAGGGCCCCCGCTTTGAGGATCAGCATGGCCAATTTTTTGTTGCCTACCCTTACCACCTGGGGCGGCGAGTCAGGAAGTCCAGGATCCAGTTGCATTGAGCTTCATGGACTCTATGGTGTTGAATGCTGAGCTGTAGTCAATGAACAGCATTCTCAAATAGGTGTTCCTTTCGTCCAGGTGGGAAAGGGCAGTGTGAAGTGCCCACTGGCAGGCCTACATGAAGCTGACTGCTAGCTTCCTGTAACCCGACTAAAAATCTACAGAGGTGCTGGGGAGCTCGGATGAACCATTTCCTAATATTAATGAGTCATCTAAGCCACCAGAGAGAGAAACACTGAGGAATGTTCAATGTTGCCTAGCTGCAGCTTGAAGTTTGGTGCAACTTATCATAATGATTTAGCACTTGTGGTAAAGTGGTAGATTGAATTGAGAGTGTCCATTGTAGAGACGGATTTGTTAGGACTATTACACAGACAAACCCAGACAAAGTTACTATATAATTACTTTTACTTGCAGACTATCAGAATTCATCATTTAGCTTTTATTTTACGTCAGTGGGAACTGGGAATAGCATCTGAAATATAATTTGACCAGTGAGATTGGAAGGTCTGAACTAATCATCTTGAATCCATAACTTCTCTTTTTGTTTTTAACACACTCCCCATGGGGCAAAGCATGAGTCATATTTCCTCATTCAACACTGTGTCTGACTGAAATACCACAGTGGAACTACAAAGACAGTCAAAAGGTTGAAGTAATGTGAATTTCACAGCAATACTCATTTTCTTTTGTATTCTAACATATTGGCTTGGGATTGTATTTATATTTTACCAGATAAATTGACTGTGAACAAATTCTCATTTACAACAGCAACCCGGGGGTTGATTAGCTGGGGTTGATTAGGTGGCCATGATGGTATGTGGGACAGAATGGGAATTTAGCCAGGACACCGGAGTTAACACCCTTACTCTTACGATAAGTGCCATAGGATCTTTACTGACCACAGATAATCAGGACACCTGTTTAACATCCCATCCAAAAGGCAGAACACGACACGGGGCAATTTCCCCAATGACTGCCCTGGGAATCTTTTTTGCACCAGAGGAAAGTCAGAGGAAAGCCTCCAACTCAGGAACCAACAACAACCAACCCTGTTTAGCTTCAGAGGCAAGCCATGCAGGGTGGTCTACTGCTGTAACAGTCTGTCGCTACTTCAAAATAAACTAATCTGACAAATAGTGATGCGACTGATATTAAATAATAATATCAAATCTGTCCATTCATTTTTCAATTCCGAGAGGCATAAAACACCACTCTGAGGACAAATGATGGCAACACTTTCTCTTTGAGAAGGCATTCCATTTGAGGCTAATTGAAAAGACTGAGTGCCCCTAGGTTTAAACAACCCATTACAAGGCACTGTGTCTAGGCTCTTGGCTCCCATCTTCAACAGATAGGCATACTGGAGACGGACCGACACTGAGATATGAAGGGAGAGAGAGAGAGAGAGAGATAGAGAGAGAGAGAGAGAGAGATAGAGAGAGAGAGAGAGAGAGATGTAGAGCAGAGAGAGAGAGAAGGACAGCAGAGAGATGTAGAGCAGAGAGAGAGAGAGCAGGACAGCAGAGAGATGTAGAGCAGAGAGAGAGAGCAGGACAGCAGAGAGATGTAGAGCAGAGAGAGAGAGAGCAGGACAGCAGAGAGATGTAGAGCATAGAGAGAGAGAGAGCAGGACAGCAGAGAGATGTAGAGCAGAGAGAGAGAGAGCAGGACAGCAGAGAGATGTAGAGCAGAGAGAGAGAGAGAGCAGAGAGAGAGAGAGATAGAGAGAAGCAGAGAGAGAGAGAGATAGAGAGAAGCAGAGAGCAGAGAGAGAAAGAGACAGAGAGAGAGAGAGAGAGCTGAGAGAGATAGAGAGAGAAGCAGAGAGGGAGAGAGAGAAATAGAGAGGGAGACACTGGATGATTCCAAGGATCACCCCTTGGAAATCAATCATGGGACACACATTACAGACAAGGCATCAGCAGAAGCTTTTACAAAAAGACCCAAAAAGTTTGAGGCATAAGAGATGATCCATAACCCATGTCATATCTCATTCTATGACAAAGCCATCACAGCTGAAGATCAACATAGAGTTAGATATGATATACTGTATTTTTATTTATGGTTATATGTTTCCATGTGTATTACTGTTGTAATGGTTGCCTCAATATAATTTTTAACATGGATTTTATTCCATATATGAAATATGGTAATATGCCATCCAGTTTAGTGGAGATGTGCTGCTTGCCTAGAGTTGATATTCTGCTGTTCATTGCTGTAAGAAAGCAATGTTTTTGCCAATCGTCAAACAACAGCAAGAAATACTAGAAAACTTGGAGGGCAATCAAATGTTCTTGTGATGTTCCACAGTGAAAAGAGATGCAAGCTCTGAAGAACGGGCAATCAATAAAGGGCAGTCCAGGCCTAGCTGAATATAGCACTGTAGAGGGAGGAAATATAGGTTGAAAAAAAGGCTAAACATACTTGTACATGGGTTTTGATGTTCCAGTGAAAAGGGAGGGACATTCTATTCAGGGCCTAGAGGATGTGTGGTCAATTTCTGGTACTACAGAGATTCTTCCCCTTTTCGTAAGAATATCACAGCTCAGTTTAGGTATTTCCTCAACTTTGGAAAGGAATGAGGAAAGAATGAAATCAAATTGGTGTAATATAATGTATAACAACATTATAAGAATATCTTGGCTCAATGCAAGTATTTCTTGCTTTTGGAAATAATGACATTAATGTGGAGTTAAAGAAAGAGCGATGAAGCCAATTATAACAGTTTCACTTCAACCTTACAGTACACATGAACAGAATTTATCACAGGCAACACAGGTGATGCCGTACACTTTTTCCAGCAGCAAATAACTATTCTTCTACATTTTTCTACCTTACCCGGTATCCAAGAAGCTGTCAGAAAACACATGTCTATATAAAGCAGATGCCAGTAACTCAACAACGTGACCTTTTAGATTCAATTAAAACATTCCCTTCACAACACATTACTGCAGTGAAGGTTAAAGACACCACAGACACCATCCTCTGGTTGCAAACCCGTCTTTAAGAATAGAACCCTACATATTTTCAAACTAAACACTTTGTTTAGCTTGAAGAACCCAGCATGATCCATTCAGGTAAATTGACTGAGTGCGTTTTTGTGTGTGTGTGTGTGTGTGTGTGTGTGTGTGTTTGTGGTGCTTAAGACTGAAGAAAGATGGCGGTTGCCTCTTTTTGGGAGAGAGGAACAGAGAACAGGCAGGCAGGGAGGCAGGCAGGGAGGCAGGCAGGGAGGGAGGCAGGCAGGCAGGCAGGCAGGCAGGCAGGCAGGCAGGCAGGCAGGCAGGCAGGCAGGCAGGCAGGCAGGCAGGCAGGCAGGCAGGCAGGCAGGCAGGGGGAGGCAGGCAGGCAGGCAGGTGGGGTGTGAATGGTGAAGTAGGGAAAGGGGGATACCTAATCAGTTGTACAATTTAATGCCTTGAAATTAAATGTGTCTTCTGCATTTAACCCAACCCCTCTGAGTCAGAGAATTTCCACCTGACTGACGTCCCCAAAGTAAACTGCCTGTTACTCAGGCCCAGAAGTCAGTATATGCATTTAATTGGAAGCATTGGATAGAAAACACTTTGACGTTATTACAACTGTAGTAATGTCTGAGACTATAACATAATTGATATGGCAGGTGAAAATCAGAAGAAAAACCAATCTGAAATATATATTTTCTCAGGTCCCAGGCTCTTACAATGGAAAGCTATGGGTCCTATGTAACTCTGTCTCTCAGATTGCAATTCCTATGGATTCCACTAGATGTCAACAGTCTTTATTCAAGGTTTCAGACTTGTGTTTTGAAAAACAATCAAGAATTTGGAGTTTCGGTGAAGAGAGCACCGGAACAATATCAGACTTTTAGGGCAGAAGGGAGAGGGCGCGCACTTACTAATTTTGCTTTCCTATTGAACATACTACTTCACGTATGAAATATTATATATTTTTTACATTTTAGAGGACATCAGGATTGTATTGAAACGTTGTTTGACTTGTTTGGATGAAGTTTAGCGGTAGCTTTTTGGACTCCTTTGTCTGCATGTTGAGCGAGTGGATTACTCAAATCGATGGCGCCAACTAAACAGACTTTTTGGGATATAAAGAAGTATTTTATCTAACAAAACGACCATTCATGTTGTAGCTGGGACCCTTGGGATTGCAAACAGAAGAAGATTTTCAAATGCAAGTGATTTATTTAATCACTATTTGTGATTTTGTGAAGCCTGTGATGCCTGAAAAATATGTTGATATTGTCACGGTCGTCCTCCTATTCATCTGAAGAGGAGAGGCTAAAAGGATCAGAGGACCAATATGCGGCGTGGTAAGTGTCCATGGTAAGCTTTAATAAAGAAAGTACTGAAACTGCATACAAAACAATAAACCAAATACGACCGTGAAGCTACAAATGAGACCTGTGCTGACACAAGCCACTAACATAGACAAACAAACATAGACTGCCCACCCAACTCACGCCCTGACCATACTAAATAAATACAAAACAAAGGAAATAAAGGTCAGAACGTGACAGCACCCCCCCCCAAAGGTGCGGACTCCGGCCGCAAAACCTTGACCTATAGGGGAGGGTCTGGGTGGGCGTCTGTCCGCGGAGGCGGCTCTGGCGCGGGACGCGGACCCCACTTCGCCATTGTCTTAGTCCGCCTCATTGTCCGCCTCCGTGGCTTCCTAACCATGGCCACTCGTCTCAATGGACAGAGGGGTGGCAGCTCGGGACAGAGGGGCGGCTGCTCGGGACAGAGGGGCGGCTGCTCGGGACAGAGGGGCGGCTGCTCGGGACTGAGGGGCTCTGGCGCCTCTGGGTTGAGGGGCTCTGGCGCCTCTGGGCTGAGGGGCTCTGGCGCCTCTGGGCTGAGGGGCTCTGGCGCCTCAGACTCCGGCAGCAGCGCCGGACAGGCGGGAGACTCCGGCAGCAGCGCCGGACAGGCGGGAGACTCCGGCAGCAGCGCCGGACAGGCGGGAGACTCCGGCAGCAGCGCCGGACAGGAGGGAGACTCCGGCAGCAGCGCCGGACAGGGGGGAGACTCCGGCAGCAGCGCCGGACAGACTGGACCACCTGCAGGGAGGAGACAGAGAGACAGCCTGGTGCGTGGGGCTGCCACAGGAACCACCAGGCTGGGGAGACCTTCAGGAGGCTTGGGGTTAGGAGGAGGCACCTGAAGGACCGGGCTGTGGGGGAGCACTGGAGCTCTGGTGCGCAACCTTGGCACCACTTCCCCAGGCTGGACAACCACTCTAGCCCGGACCCTCCAGAGTGCAGGCACAGGTTGAACCGGGCTGTGGGTAAGCACGGGAGATCTAGAGCTTACTACACGCACCTCTCCCTTAGGCTCCATTCCCACATTCGCCCGGCACGAGCGGAGCGCAGGCAGAGGACGCACTGCACCCTCCCCAGGATACCCTGGACCAAAACGGCGTACCGGCGACCAGACCCACTGAGCAGGCACCATACGCCCTGGCTCGATGCCCGCGCTCGCATGACACTCTCGGGGGGCTGTCCTATAGCGCACCGGGCTATGGACACGTACTGGCGACACCGTGCGCTTAACCGCATAACACGGTGCCTGACCAGTAACGCGCTGCTTATAATAAGCACGAGGAGTGAGCGCAGGTCTGCTACCTGGCTTAGCTCCACCCCTCGTGTGCCCCCCCCCAACATTTTTGGGGGGCTGCCTCTCGTACCTGTCGCACTGCCGTGCTGCCTTCGCCAACCTCATTCTCCTGTAACCCTCCTCGCACTGCTCCATCGAATCCCAGGCGGGCTCCGGCACTCTCCCTGGGTCGATCGCCCATCTGTCTATCTCCTCCCAAGTTGTGTAGTCCTGTGATGCTGGCCGCTGTTGTTGTTGCTGCTGCTGCTGTCGTCGCTGTCTTTTACCACGTCGCTTGGTCCTTGGTTGGTGGGTGATTCTGTCACGGTCGTCCTCCTCTTCATCTGAAGAGGAGAGGAGAAAAGGATCAGAGGACCAATATGCGCTAAGCTTTAATAAAGAAAGTACTGACACTGCATACAAAACAATAAACCAAATACGACCGTGAAGCTACAAATGAGACCTGTGCTGACACAAGCCACTAACATAGACAAACAAACATAGACTGCCCACCCAACTCACGCCCTGACCATACTAAATAAATACAAAACAAAGGAAATAAAGGTCAGAACGTGACAGATATGGGGCGCAGTCCTCGGACAATCTTATGGTATGCTTTCACTGTAAAGCCTATTGTAAATTGGACACCGCAGTTAGATTAACAACAAATTATATAAGACACTTGTATGTTCATGAATGTTTAAAATTACTATTATTTATTTGAATTGCGCACCCTCCAATTTCAACGGATGTTGTAGACAGGTGTCCCACTAGCGGGACGCCTATCCCTATTTAATTTAACCTTTCAGTTACAAAATGACTCATTTGTCATACTTGAGTAAAAGTAAAGATACCTTAATAGAAAATGACTCAAGTAAAAGAGAAAGTCACCCAGTAAAATACTACTTGTGTAAAAGTAAAAAAGTATTTGGTTTTAAATATACTTAAGTTTCAAAAGTACAAGTATAAATCCTTTCAAATGTATTCGATTTCAAATGTATTCGGCACAATTTTCCATTTTATTTTATTTATGAACAGCCAAGGGCACACTCCAACATCATTTCCAAATTAAGCATGTGTGTTTAGTGACTCTGCCAGATCAGAGGCAGTAGGGATGACCAGGGATGTTCTCTTGATATGTGTGTGAATTATACAATTTTCTTGTCCTGCTAAGCATTCAAAATGTAATGAGTACTTTTGGGTGTCAGTGAAATTGTAAGGAGTAGAAAGCACAATATTTTCCTTAGGAATGTAAACAGTAAAGTAGAGTACAGAAAAAAAGATTTAAAAAAATCTACTTAAGTAGTACTTTAAAGTATTTTTACTTAAGTACTTTACACCATTGAGTTGCGTAAGGTTTTCTTCCCCACTACAGAGGTAGGTACATGAGAGACAGGCAGGCAGATGTTCACAACATGACTGCTGCTTCTTGAATATCTGCTTATCCACCCAGGAACATGCACTATTTAATCTTCCTCTAGTGGCAAACAGATTTATGTTAATTGTCATGAGTCTTGTCCTGGAGGCAGAACTGAGCTATTTCCCTTTAGATAGGTCAGCTGCAATGTCAAAATTGGCTATATTGTAAAAATTCATGAAAACTAAAATGAGCTTTTTGGTCTTATTGTGACCGACCGCCTTGATTTGGTCTTACGTAGCAAAATTTGAAATTGTGTTTTTTACATTGGTTAAAAGCAGAGACACAGAGCTACAAAATTGTACATCATACACTGAATTTGAGGAACAATGGGAAAGTAATTCTGCTTTGAAAGTTGATAAACTTGTAACCTCACTTTTGAGAAAATGGCCTTTTAATGTTTTGGTACCTACTGGAGAGTAGGTACCAAACATCTAAACCAATTCAGCATCGTTCACACCCTCTTAAGCTGTAGCGCCACCCATCTCTTTAAGGGTTGATTCGAGCGTTCTGTCCTAACAACAACAGTCAAACACCCAAGCTAACTGGCTAACGTTGGCTAGCTTGCTATCTTGCTTCCAGACACAAATGAGAGAACCGCTCACTGACCAGTTTACTTGCCCTAGTAGAGCTGGTTAGGCTGTTTTTATGTTATCCAGAGCATTGGTGACTGTAACTGCAACAATTGCCACCGTTTAATGACACCTGCCATATTCAGCGGGTGTTGAGCATTTGTACGTTTGTCAGTTATTCTGCGCTCTGGCACTCTCAGATGAGAATGCTATGAAATCGAAGTAGATAGCCAGACTGAATTTACTGTCTATCAACAGTTGTCACAGTGACATTATATTGTAATGGTTACTTGCATAGTGGAGTCTTTTGTTAAAACATGGAGTTAGCTAGATAGGTAAACAATGAACCATAATCCCAACTCATGACATTACTATCCTGCATGATTCTGCAGGTAGCCAACCAACCAGGTTCAATGTTAGCTAGCTTACATTAGTATATAACTAGCAAAACAAATGGCTCTGAGATATGAATAATAAGATCATACACGTAACGTTAGCTAGTGAGTTAGCCAGCTAATGTTAGCTAGCTAGCTAACAGTACACTTTAACTTGAAATGAAAATGACTTGTCAAAATTAGAAACTTGTAATATCTGAAAATTTAGCTAGCTAAGACTATCTTACCCATCATGGATGGCTGCCTTTCCCTGTCACGGATGCCAAGGTAGCCCTTATTTTGAAGATTTAATCCGCGGACGTATTTTTTCCATTTCCTTAGTTGTCATACTCTAATTCCACTGAGTTCAAAACTTGGTCCTCCAGAAAGTGGAGAGCAACACTTATGCAGTTATACTATGCAAAATAGATTTTTAAAAGTATTGTTAGACAGGATTACCTACACATACTGGCTAGCTCAAATAGACAGAAGCATGCTATATGGCAGACCAATCTGAACTCATCTCTCGGCATGTCCAGCCCACTCATTATCTCAGCCAATCATGGCAAGCGGGAAGTTTGCTGTCTATTTCTGTGGCTAAACCAACTAGGCTTGCAATTTAACAATTTTATTCGCATTTACAGATGGCATACAAGTCTGTTATTAAGTCTGTTATTAATTAAGGCATATGAAAGTTCACATGTTCCATTAAGAATTTTAATTTAAAAAAGTTGACGTTCAAATGGCTCTCCTGTGAAGTAGCGATCCGCGACATATGCCTAGGTTCCTGAAAAAAGTCATAAATTAAGGTTAGTGTTACACAGAACCCAAACCGGCTGCGCGCGTGCGCCATCGTGCGCTATCGTGCATACATTTATTTTGCCCCCCCACGCGATCATGACACGCAGGTTAAAATATCAAAACAAACTCTGAACCAATGACATTAATTTGGGGACAGGTCGAAAATCATTAACCTCTTACACAATAGATCTGGTTTAGATAATACAATACGCTTTTTAATTTTATTGTTGTATCATCATCTTTAAAATGAACAAGACAAAACAAACATTCAGATAATATGATGGGGACAATTTCAGTGAAAAACATAAGAGGGCAACAGTACTTGTGCAAAGTTTGAGAATGATAACTTCCAAAATGAGTGTGCAACATGACATTTATCATGAAGTCACCCAGGTGTCCCACACAAGTAGCCCAAATGTACCCAAGTGGCCAAATTGGTGAAGTTATACATTTTGAATGGAATAACTATATACAAAATACCAAAATGGTATTCTAACACCCCCCCCCCAAAAAAATGGAGAAAAAACATGAACAAAATATATATACAGTACATTTACAAAATAACACTTTCAATATTTGGAAGACCCTCAGTCCTTTACACAATATTGTGCTGCTGATGCCAGGTGCCATAGCAGTCTCTTTCTGCTGTAAAGAAAAGGGTCACCAAGCATGTGGTGCGGGTGATGGGGGACTTCATTTTGCAAATTACACAGGGACGCCTTTTTGGCCCTGAGGCACATCCATGCTTGCAGAAATATATTTGGGCAGATGAACACCACTTGTGGCAGGAGCTGGATGAACCAGCTTCAGTGGGGGATGGACACCTTGACACTGGGGGCTCCCATTCGGAGTCAGAGTCACTGTGAAAGAAAATGTTCAGTTAGAGTAGTTTCACATATGAGCCCTGTATCAACAGGTATAATAAACAGATATATAGAGAGTACAGGGAACATAAGGTTGAATATATTATTATAGACCTGCTAGATCTACTGTCTCATTTATATTATGACAGACCAGCTAGATCTACTGTCTATTTTATATTATAACATTTCAGCTAGATCTACTGTCACTATTATATTACAACAGACCAGCTGTATTTACTGTCTCCATTTCACTTTGGCCATTGTTGTGGGCCTGCCCTCCCCTCAACAGCCTCAAATAGGCTATTTCATGTGGGGGTGGGGTGGGGTGGGGCGGCAGACACACTCATCTCACATTTTGGTGCTGCCAGGTCCCACAAAGTGTGTCAAATTCACTTGGGTTGCCAGGTATACAGAGTCTCTTAAAAAAATCAACCCATAGCATTACACTTTAGTAATGATTTTCAGTGGGGTTGCCAAGTCTGTAGAATTCACCAACACCAGTACACTTGAGTAATCACACCTTCATACCGGGGTGCTTGTGCTGCTTTTCACAGCAGCTAATGTTCCTCTCTTTTTCATACAATCAAATAAATGTTGTCCTCGATTCAGTCACTAGGACTGGGAATGGGGAATTGGCTTCTTCTACTAATTTAAATACCGCTTGACCGCTGGTAGTCCCTGGCCAAAAGCTCTGTGGCTCACAGTGGAGTAAAGTACTTAAGTAAAAAACTTGTTAGTACTACTTAAGTAGTTTTTGGGGGTATCTGTACTCTACTTTACTATTTATATTTTTGACTACTTTTACTTTGACCCCACTACATTCCTAAAGAAAATAATGTATTTTATACTCCTTACATTTTGAATGCTTAGCAGGACAGGAAAATTGTCTAATTTACACACATATCAAGAGAACATCCCTGGTCATCCCTACTACCTCTGATCTGGCAGACTCATTAAACACAAATGCTTAATGCTTAGTGTGCCCCTGGCGATCTGTAAATAAAGAAAACAAGACAATTGTGCAGTCTGGTTTTCTTAATGAAAGGAATTTCAAATGATTTATACTTTTACTTTTGATACTTAACTACATTTAAAACCAAATACTTTTAAACTTTTACTCAACTAGTATTTTACTGGATGACATTCACTTTTACTTGTGTAATTTTCTTTTAAGGTATCTTTACTTTTACTCAAGTATGAAAATGTGGTACCTTTTCCACCACTGGTGGCTCGGTATGCTTTACAAAGCTATACATGTCCCCTGGCCTTGAACTGCACTGGAGGCAGCTGATGTCTCTGTCTTAGATTGGCATGTTTGGAATTTCACTGACAGAGATGTCCATGTTACAACAATTTGAGGGAAAATGTTAGTAAATGGCACTGTGAATTGGTGCACACACACACATGCAAACACACGCACACACACACACACACACACACACACACACACACACACACACACACACACACACACACACACACACACACACACACACACACACACACACACACACACACACACACACACACACACACACAATCCCAGTTTCCAGAGAGAGCAGCGTGATCAGCCATTGTTTGGTTTTGTCAAGTATAATGGGAATAGCAGCAGGCAGTCTGCACTATAATGAGAACTCAGCAGTACGATATCCTAACGCTCCCATAGCGTGGCCTCAGATTCCCACTGAATAAGAAGTGTAACACCAGTTGAAGCTCCCGGCTGTTATAGTAAATGAGAAAATTATAAGATTGAATAACACACTTCAAAATAGAGTCATATGGGTGGAGTTTAATGGAGTTAATTGGTCTTAATTCACTCTCCACTATGTTCTTCATTGAATGGAACAGTGAGGTTCAACTTATCCTATGGTACATCTTTATAGTATAGAGCTCAAATGATTTTGATTATAGTTTCTTTATAGGAAGCTTTGTATCTCTGTCACCATGTTATTTTTTTCGCTCAATTACACACACCATCTTTGATGCCAAATATAGTGCAATCATGATTACATTTTTCTGAGGAAGGTGCATGTTGTCTGGATTCAGATAATAGGCTGCATTCACAAAGGCAGCCCAATTCTGTCTTAAACAACAACAAAAAAGATTGACCAATCAGATCGGCTATGAAAAATATTTTATGTGAAAAGATCTGATGTGATTGGTTAAAAAAACAAATAGTGAAAAGTTAATGGCCTGTGTAAACGCAGCCATAGTGTATGATATTGTATCAATAAACGTGATTTACATTTGACATAAACTACAAAGCCCGGGCTTTATACTTCAACATTTACATTTAACTATATCATATAGAATGAGTTATATCTCACTTCTCTTAAACATGTCAGTGTTACGCTCGTCTGAAGAAGACGACCAAAGCACAGCATGGTACGTGTTCATGATTATTTATTCAACCTGAACACTGAAACAAAATAACAAAGTGGAGCAAAACGAAACAGTTCGGTCTGGTGCAGAAACACAAAACAGAAAACTACTACCCACAAAACACAGGTGGGAAAAAGCTGCCTAAGTATGATTCTCAATCAGAGACAACGATAGACAGCTGCCTCTGATTGAGAGCCACACCAGGCCAAACACACAGAAATAGAAAACATAGAAATAAAGAAACTAGAATGCCCACCCTAGTCACACCCTGGCCTAACCAAAAATAGAGAATAAAAACCTCTCTATGGCCAGGGCGTGACAGTCAGATTTGCAACAGAACTTGGGAACAATGCAATTCCCAGTAATGTGATCAGAGATGAGGAACAACAAAGAATGCTGTTGGCAGATTTTTGGCCAGCTTTGTACAGCCGACCACAGGAAACATGAAGTATAAATAACTAACTAAGAACGAAAAACTGAAAAGGAACTTGGCAGCACAAGATGTTTTTGTACATTTTATATTCACTTGTCCATATGTCAGTGTTGTCCGCTCTCGAGACCACATATTGAGTGTCTCGGTCTTGTCTCGGAGTCTGATACATTTTTACTTGGTCTTGACTCATAATTTCTTCCTGAGACCAGCAGAGACCAGCGGAGTAAAAAGCTCACAGTTATCAGCTTCCATTCAGTCAGCGCATAAAAGCGCCTCACCAGGCTGAATATATAGGCTACACTCATTTGTTGAAACATAAATATCTTATGGCCTATTGAAACCTTGGGATTCCTGCGTTACTCTTAACATTACTGTCCTTTACATTCATTGAAAAATAACTGCAACCACCAAAAATATTTTATTTTTTATTTTTCTCAGACCTCTAAAATGGTCTGATTATGTAGTTTAACATTGTTTTGGACTTAGAACATCGCATTGTTTTCAATATTTTTTTTTATCAAAAAGTGTAATTCTGAGAGTGAACATCTGAAAAATCTATAGGAAAACATAGGATTTTTTACAAGGGTGCCTTTCCTTTTACACAGGACCCACTTCTCCAGGGACCGCTACACCAGTGCATAGGGCGATGGAAAGACAGCAGTCCATTCACTCGGACATAATAAGCCAGTAGGTCCCAATCATAAGAATACAAAAACACAATCATTAGGCTAAGCATTTTCCAATGGAAATGTACAGCTATTACACACAAAGTAACCAGTGATCTAAAGATTAAATGCAACAATGTTTCACACACAAGTT
The DNA here is from genome assembly GCF_013265735.2 of Oncorhynchus mykiss. Classification (NCBI taxonomy): domain Eukaryota; kingdom Metazoa; phylum Chordata; class Actinopteri; order Salmoniformes; family Salmonidae; genus Oncorhynchus; species Oncorhynchus mykiss. The sequence goes on from NC_048568.1 coordinate 32,358,378, forward strand.
ATTTTTAAAGAGATTGATTTTTAAAGAGATAGCATGCGAGATGCAATAACAAACAAAGTTGCACTCCTATCATTTGAAACGTAACTTCTTGTTGTAAGTTATTCTTGAAAAGGGAGAAGCTAACAAATTAGCAAGAACATCCTCATTGACAACACCTAATGCAGCTGCTGCAAACTAGCCTACATCAAAAGCTAGCTAGACTATGGGAAAACTACTGCTCACTATTGCACAGTGACCCGTTGGCCTTCAACCTGTTGGCCATTACAAGTCAATGTGATTGGTTGATTCCACTGTCACTCCAAAATTGTGCCCTAATACAGTTGAATGGCAAAAGCCTTCTAGCAAGCTTCTGATGGCCAAGCCAACGGCTGACTTAGCTAGTCAGATGTATCTCCCCAGAGACCACAAAAGAAACATTCTGATTGGATCTTTTTTCTCTTCAGTGTTAACTTTTTCCTTTCTAACAAAAACTGAAGATATTAAATCAGAACATAATTGAAAAGAATAATCTAATTATTATTATTTGTATTATTTTATAAATCCTTGGCCTTTCGATGGAAGTGTAAAGGCCCTCATTGTTCCCCACTCTGTTGGGGTTAGTAAACATTTATAGTGGCTCTATTCACCATCAGCATGCCTTTTCATTCACCATTCTGAATGTCGAAAGAATCCAAATGTTCTTCTGAAATATGAACACAGAAATACTGGACATGTTTAACTCTTATTATGGTGATGATTTGACAAAATTACAGTCATGGTCTTGAATTGGACTTGCATTTTTCTGGTCTCGGTCTTGACTTGAGTTTATGTTTTATTATTGTTACTTAAAAGTGAATGCTTTCTCCTTGAGAAACCCTACTGGAGAAATACTAAATTAACAGATTTTCCATGATCTGTAGGTAGGTACATTAGGACTGTGGTCTGAATGTATAGTTCAGATGTTCTGCTCTTTTCTATAACCTGTAGGGAACACAATATAATATAACACAATATTGTCATGTAGATTTCTCACTTATGAATGGCAAGCATTTCGCTACCCCCGCAATAACATATGCTAAATATGTGTTTGTGACCAATCTAATTTGATTTGAAAATTGGGATATGGGGAAGGGGAATGGGCAGGGTTCATGCAAATGAAATGCTACAGTAATTACTATAATTAAAAAAGTTTTACTGTAGTATAATTTTGCTGATAATACTGTAGGATTTACTCTAGTTACTCTACATTATACTTCAACATTCTATATTAAGTACTACACATGATCAAGGGATACTACAGTGTGTAGTACAGTATTCTACAATATATTACAATTTACTACAGAATTATATGGTAAATACTGTAGTATTTTATAGTAAACTGTAGTATCTTTTGATGTGGGAGAGAAAGAAAGAGACAGACAGGTAGACATACAGACAGAGTATATATATAGGACAGAGTTGTGTTACGTTCATGTTGATGTATTCCCTTGGGATAGTATTTAGTCTACTATGAAACTGTATGGCACTCTTCTAAAACTCTGATATCCTGCAGAGGCGTCCTGTGACGGCTCCATGTTGTTATGGATACGGTTATTGTTTTGATCTGTCTCTGCTTATCAGAGTCCGGCTCGTGTGTGTCTTCTG
>NC_048568.1:32365000-32412500 GCF_013265735.2 Oncorhynchus mykiss
GGTTTTGAACGTCTCATCTCCTTCCTAAAGGTTTTGAACGTCTCATCTCCTTCCTAAAGGTTTTGAATGTCTCATCTCCTTCCTAAAGGTTTTGAACGTCTCATCTCCTTCCTAAAGGTTTTGAACGTCTCATCTCCTTCCTAAAGGTTTTGAACGTCTCATCTCCTTCCTAAAGGTTTTGAACGTCTCATCTCCTTCCTAAAGGTTTTGAACGTCTCATCTCCTTCCTAAAGGTTTTGAACGTCTCATCTCCTTCCTAAAGGTTTTGAACGTCTCATCTCCTTCCTAAAGGTTTTGAACGTCTCATCTCCTTCCTAAAGGTTTTGAACGTCTCATCTCCTTCCTAAAGGTTTTGAACGTCTCATCTCCTTCCTAAAGGTTTTGAACGTCTCATCTCCTTCCTAAAGGTTTTGAACGTCTCATCTCCTTCCTAAAGGTTTTGAACGTCTCATCTCCTTCCTAAAGGTTTTGAACGTCTCATCTCCTTCCTAAAGGTTTTGAACGTCTCATCTCCTTCCTAAAGGTTTTGAATGTCTCATCTCCTTCCTAAAGGTTTTGAACGTCTCATCTCCTTCCTAAAGGTTTTGAACGTCTCATCTCCTTCCTAAAGGTTTTGAATGTCTCATCTCCTTCCTAAAGGTTTTGAACGTCTCATCTCCTTCCTAAAGGTTTTGAATGTCTCATCTCCTTCCTAAAGGTTTTGAATGTCTCATCTCCTTCCTAAAGGTTTTGAATGTCTCATCTCCTTCCTAAAGGTTTTGAATGTCTCATCTCCTTCCTAAAGGTTTTGAATGTCTCATCTCCTTCCTAAAGGTTTTGAACGTCTCATCTCCTTCCTAAAGGTTTTGAATGTCTCATCTCCTCCTAAAGGTTTTGAATGTCTCATCTCCTTCCTAAAGGTTTTGAATGTCTCATCTCCTTCCTAAAGGTTTTGAATGTCTCATCTCCTTCCTAAAGGTTTTGAATGTCTCATCTCCTTCCTAAAGGTTTTGAATGTCTCATCTCCTTCCTAAAGGTTTTGAATGTCTCATCTCCTTCCTAAAGGTTTTGAATGTCTCATCTCCTTCCTAAAGGTTTTGAACGTCTCATCTCCTTCCTAAAGGTTTTGAACGTCTCATCTCCTTCCTAAAGGTTTTGAATGTCTCATCTCCTTCCTAAAGGTTTTGAACGTCTCATCTCCTTCCTAAAGGTTTTGAATGTCTCATCTCCTTCCTAAAGGTTTTGAACGTCTCATCTCCTTCCTAAAGGTTTTGAATGTCTCATCTCCTTCCTAAAGGTTTTGATGCGGACACTATACATTTGGTATTCACAATGAAACTGATCAACCGCACACACACACACACATAAATGCACGCACGCACACACACACACACACACACACACACACACACACACACACACACACACACACACACACACACACACACACACACATTTGTTTTACTATTCTAGTGGGGACCTAACAATTGATTCCCATTCACAATCCTATTTCCCATAAACCCTATTTCCAAGCCTAACCCCTCAACTAAAATGTTTCCTTGTGGGGACTGGTGAAAGGTCCCCATTTGTCTGACTTTTCCTTGTTTTACTATCCTTGTGAGAGCTTCTGGTCCCCACAACGATAGCTAAACCAAAACACACACGCACACACAGGTTTTTATGCGGTAGGTATACATTTGGTATTCACCATGAACCCTGAGTTCTGACCTTGAGGGAGAGGGTTTGGGGACCTGCCCTGTCTTGTAGCAAGCTGTGTGCGAGTGTGTGCATGTGTGTTTGTCTAGTCAAAATGTAGAGTATAAGCCCCGGCCTAGAATTCCAAATGATGTGAGGGCTGACAGCATTGCCCAGAAATATAATATCATTTATACAACAGTTGGGTCTAATCCTGAATGCTGATTGATTAAAACTGCATTCCAGCTGGTGTATATTCCACAAGTTACCACCGGCTAAATCTATGATGTTGAAATGCCTATTTACTCTGTTCCATCTGACTGCGCAATCCACTGGATCATCAGCCCAGTCAGGCAATTTGTAACCTTGATCGTCACTATAAAAAGCATCTAGACATTATCTCACATTTATTTTAGACTAACATTTAGTTTCCAACAGCGGAGATTTGTATAAACCTTGCTGTTTGTCTCTCCGACATTTCCAACATTGTTTCAATATTCAAATTCGATCTCCAGCTGTCCCATAGTAACGAACGTGTCGGGAGTCGGGACAAGACAGACAGGCAGGCAGTGTTTCTCAGCTAGTCGAACTCATATATCAGCTGGCATCATGTTTATGGATATAAATAAATGTCAATTGAAAAAAGGTAAAACGAAATGAAATGCAGTTAGTTTGCAGTCTTTCCTGTTTCAGTTTGAAGTGATTGTGTTAGCTGTGTGGTTGGCTAGCTCCTCAGAACAACAGTGTCCAGCTTCAGTTTGAAGTGATTGTGTTAGCTGTGTGGTTGGCTAGCTCCTCAGAACAACAGTGTCCAGCTTCAGTTTGAAGTGATTGTGTTAGCTGTGTGGTTGGCTAGCTCCTCAGAACAACAGTGTCCAGCTTCAGTTTGAAGTGATTGTGTTAGCTGTGTGGTTGGCTAGCTCCTCAGAACAACAGTGTCCTGACGAGAGAGCACATTTCTATGCCAGGTGAAATCGCACCTCATCTCATTGTTATGGATGTGTCCAAATAAATGTCACTAGAAAACAGCTTAAACAAATGCAAATGCAGCTACTTTGCTGTTATTCTGATTGCACTTTTTGACATGACTGTAAGTTAGCCTTAGTTGGCTAAGTAGCAAGCAAGGGATAAGAACGTTGCCAGCCTGTACGGCAAAAAAGAACAACAAGACTGAACAACTGGTTCGTGTCTCTGGCATCTGAACCAATAGAATGAACAACCAGCCGGCTTGTTTAGCAACCCTAGATTTGTGTTGGGACTATATCTTGTGGAAGGTTGAAATAGTATGAATAAATTCAACAAAATAACGTTTTTAATGAAAATATGTCAATCATTACTTGAATATGCTAGTAACCCATTGTATATAATGCCCTCGAAGCCAGTGTTTGGAGGATATGTTGGCACTGTTTGCTTGCGCTCGGCTTTGTCTCAGGCTTCACGGCATTATCATGTAAATAATGTAATGTAATGTAAATACACGACACGCCAGTGTATTTGTTTGTCATTAAACTCTTGGGTATTTGTTATTATTATCTTGGTAACAGTGTTTTATTATATTCAGCAGTTTGAGTCATCTCAGCAAACATTACACAGAAATAAATAACAGTTTAGATTTAGAGATAATAGCTAGTTATTTTAAAGTTGAATGAATAGGTTTATTGTCACATGCACAGGTACAGGGAAATTATTAACTTGCAAGCTCTACACAATGGGTTCAATATTCAATATAGTACAACTTATACATTGTTTTTAAATGAATAACATGAAGAATAAGAAATCAGTAGAGGATGGTATATACAGGGTCAGTGTCAGTACCACATGTACAATATGATGAGATACTGGAGCATTTGAGGTAGATATGTTCACTTATTCTTTCTAAAATGTAAGATATCATTCCATGTGTTCACATTTGTTATTAGTTATTATTACAGTTTTTCAAAACAAAGTGTTACATAACATTACAATATCTTGGAAGAAGTACACCATTTAATTCATCAACTACTACTCCAATTCATTCACTACTGACTGATATACCGCAACTTAAACTCATGTAGGATGATCTTTTCACCGACTTCAGCTTCCTCCCATCTGAGGCACACAGTCTCCATTCTATTCCAGGGTAGATACATACAAACCCTGCAGCATCTGGACAGAGCGGTAGGGAAGGGAAACACAGTGAGGCACCTATCTACAGTGCACAGCACCATGAGCAGAAAACAGACATTTTCAATGGACCACCAGCAAACACCTCATCTTCTCCGCCTTCACATTGATTAATGGCCTGTGCCCGGCGGGGTTAAAGAACCGCAACACCCGCTGCTTATTGGCTTCCTGTGTGTTTGTTGACATGTTGTCCAAGACACACTTAACATATCATCTAGTGGGGAAGAGGTTACAGATCAGCTACAAAGAGGTCAGGGGTCAGGTTATTACATTACCATCTGTTAACAATGGAGCTGTTCTGACGGACGGACGGAGGGATGGAAGGGTAGACAAGAAGGAGGGAGGCCTCATCATCACAGGGACAGACAGGCGGACGAAAGGGGCGGGGGCGGGGGGGGGGGGATATCCCACAGATTCTGGGATATGCAGCCCCAGAGAAGTAATTCACAAGGAGCACATGTGACCTCCTGGGAGCCAATCAGGGTGTCCAGAAGACTGTGGGAGCGAATCAGAAACTCAGGAATGTGTGCTCCTCTCTAATCAGAAGCACATGGCGGGTGTGTCTGAAGATGAGGATTCAGATGGGAGCAGACAGGGCTGAGTGGATACCAGGGGCTCTGTGAAAACATACAGAAACTGAAGAGAAATGTAGGCCGACTGCACGTCCTTTCATTTGCCCCTGTCTTTTTCCTACTGTTTCTCCCCTGTATGTCCCTGTTGTAATGAAATAAAGAGAGGGTGAGAGAGAAACAACCAGAGAGAGAGAGAGAAAGCAATGTACTGGTACAAGAGCCAGGCAGGCAGTGCCAGCTTTAGTCATACAGAAGAGTCAGAAATGATAAAGTATCGTAAGAAGTTTCATGGCGTTAAGAATAGTCACTGCTTTTTCTGCTGTAACCACAGTGATCCATCCCATACTGAAACCCTCTGCTCTTAGACTATATATATACATATATTACATGAATGTATTAATATATACATACAACCAGTGATCCATCCCATACTGAAACCCTCTGCTCTTAGACTATATATATACATATATTACATGAATATATTAATATATACATACAACCAGTGATCCATCCCATACTGAAACCCTCTGCTCTTAGACTATATATATACATATATTACATGAATATATTAATATATACATACAACCAGTGATCCATCCCATACTGAAACCCTCTGCTCTTAGACTATATATATACATATATTACATGAATATATTAATATATATATATATAACCAGAGAAAACACAGTGAAAGGGCCTGGGTGATCACTCTTTTGAAAGTGATGGACCTTCGGCATGTGTAGCTTGGTAAATAGAACACTTGCATGAGCTTATTACAAAAGCACATTGCCTGAATAACGTGTAAGCAATAACAGTTTAACTATGGTATCACAGTGAAGATGGTAAACATGGCTTGGGAAATAAACAGCTTGTACATAACCTCGGCAAAGGGGGCTTTTTTATTTTAATTACATTTATCGCCTGTTGTAAAATTAGGTAATGTACAGTTTTATGCACAGAGAGTCAGATGCAGCTAATTGTATTTCCGGAGCTACTAAGCGAATGATAAAATGGGTCTTGGATTTATGGTGTTTCTTGTTGCCCAGAGGGCTTTGGCCTTATAGTGGTATTAATCAAAGAAGGACAGCCTGCAGAGGAGAGAGGCCGTGATTTCTGGAAGGTAAATTCCAGCTACAGTAAGCCCTGGCCTGGACACTGCAGAACACAACTTCTTAGTACAGATAAGTACAGTGCTCGTGGTGCAAGGTTCTTCTGTCCTGAGTGCCAGTCTGTTTCTACTCTCTTACCAACTCCTTGTAGAATTGGCATGACAATGAGTGAAGGAGTTGGCATGATAACACCAACAGACTGGCACCCAAGCTCTTCAGTTCTTGGTACACACCTACTCATTCAAGGGTTTTGTAGAATAATACTGAAGACATCAACACTATAAAATAACACATATGGAATCATGTAGTAACAAAAAAAAGTGTTCAACAAATAAAAATATGTTTTGCCTTGATGACAGTTTGGCACACTCTTGGCATTATCAGCAGTGTATGCTATGCTCTAACTTACTTGACAGAGATTGTATTTAATACTATTTCTAGCTTCTGGTATGCTACTCATACAAAGTGTTCCACGATAGTAAAATGTGCAACATCTGTATTGATGTTTACCACGGTTCATTACCGGCTGTGTGAAACTGACAATACAATCTAAGTAAACACATCAAATAATAATAAGATAAATGGTGTCTGTGCTCCACTGGTTTCCCTTTTCGTATGGTAACAGGGGTCTCTCTCTCTCTCTCTCTCTCTCTCTCTCTCTCTCTCTCTCTCTCTCTCTCTCTCTCTCTCTCTCTCTCTCTCAATAAGGGAAGCTGGCCTTAACCTTGGTGTTGAAGTCAGCTGCATTAAAACCTGTTAATGCATGGCATGGAGGGAGAGAGAGACAGAGAGAGAAGTGAATCAAGTCCAACTCTTAGATAATTGTGATTGGGCTTTCAGCCCAGAACAAAATGCATTACTGTCACATTATGTCCCCGGTATTAATTAAGCACTTTACTTCATTCCCTATTTTACTATTTTATTATCTATTTTCAGGACAAGCATCTCTCTCTCTCTCTCTCTCTCTCTCTCTCTCTCTCTCTCTTGCTCTCTCTCTCGCTCTCTCTCTAATCTGCATTCAAACAATCTGACACTTTGACCCCGGGCTGTTGGAATGTGACAACTTGCCATGTAATTGGTTTTATAATTTAGTGTGGTTAATGAGCAGACCACGCTGCGGTAATTCAGGCATTTCAGAACGATGACAGAGAGGACTCAGTCCGGTCATTCCACTATGTTTTTTCCTCGGCCAAATGAAGGATGTTACAACACTTAGATGAGATGCTGCAGCTTCTCATTAGAGGTCAGCCGTCGGACATCTCGGCTTTGTAAAAATAGTTGGCTGCTCAAGGTCCTCCTCCCTTTTCCACGGCTCTGACAAAGACACTGTCAATGTCTACTCTTTTTTTCTACCACTGCGAGTCTGCCTGTTGAAAAGCCCTTAGACTTTCCCAACCCTTGAACATAATGAAGGACGTGTCATATTTAAAATGACATCTCATCCAAACACATTAATGAAGATCACCGTGCCCTGCTGGTCTGTTTCAGTGGACTAAAACAGTACTGGCCTAGGGGTCTGGCTGTGTGTGTGTGTGTGTGTGTGTTTGTATTAATATGCAAACAAGCTCTAATTCATACACACTACTAGGTACTGTAGAAACATTTCCATATGTATATTTTTTTTGCTGACAGTCACATCCCGTGAATTATGTGGACAGGAGATAACACTGCTGGCTGGAGAGGAGACAACACTGTTGGCTGGAGAAGAGATAACACTGTTGGCTGGAGAATGCAAAGGACAAAACAATGTGACAAGGTACCAAAGCTAAATCTGTCCCTTCAGACTAACTGTTTATTTCCTGAGTGACAAGTCAGAAAATGCACACAATAGAAAAGCTCAACAGGACGAGATTCAACAGGACACCCATCCTCTCTTCCATTTAAACAGACAGGGAAACATGACCTACAGCCATTACAATATGATGAAGAAAGAGAACAAATATGCAGGCTACACCGCACCACCCAAAGGTAATGGTTCTACCTTAGGGTGTACCTATTGTGTGCATGTGTGTCTGTGTGTGTGTATGTGTGTATGTGTGTATGTGTGTGTGTGTGTGTGTGCGTGTGTGCGTGCGAGCGTGCATGCGTGCATGCGTGCTTGTGTGTGTGCATGTGTGTGTGTGTGTGTGTTTGTGTGTGTTTGTATGCTAGCTAGGCATAAAACAGCTACTATTCTTAGCGGACTCCCTCCAGGTGAATTATAGTTGAGGGGCTCTTAATGATATGTTGCTGATCGTATATCACGCTAAAAGGCCACTTATAGTGTGATACATCCCGGACTGCACAAAACAGGGCGTGTGACACCAGACAGCGAGCGAGAGAGAAAGAACGTAGAACACCAAATAATGCATGCAGCGCAGAATTAGGCCGATACCCGCTAATGATCAAAATCCAGAAAAGAGCCGTTAAATTCTACAACCACCTAAAAGGAAGTGATTCCCCTTCCATAACAAAGCCATCACCCACAGAGAGATGAACCTGGAGAAGAGTCCCCTAAGCAAGCTGGTCCTGGGGCTCTGTTCACAAACACAAACACACAGAACAGAGCCCCAGGACAGCAATACAATTAGACCCTACTAAATCATGAGAAAACAAAAAGATAATTACTTGACACATTGGAAACAATTAACAAAAAAACAGAGCAAACTTGAATGCTATTTGGCCCTAAACAGAGAGTACACAGTGGCAGAATACCTGACCACTGTGACTGACCTAAACTTAAGGAAAGCTTTGACTATGTACAGACTCAGTGAGCATAGCCTTGCTATTTAGAAAGGCCACCGTAGGCAGACCTGGCTCTCAAGAGAAGACAGGCCTTGTGCACACTGCCCACAAAATGAGGTGGAAACTGAGCTGCTTTTCTTAACCTCCTGCCCAATGTATGACCATATTAGAGACACATATTTCCCTCAGATTCCACAGATCCACAAAGAATTCGAAATCAAACCCGATTTTGTTAAACCCCCATATCTACTGGGTGAAATTCCACAGTGTGCCATCACCGCAGCAAGATTTGTGACCTGTTGCCACAAGAAAAGGTCAACCAGTGAAGAACATACACCATTGGAAATACAACCCATATTTATGATTATTTATTTTCCCTTTTGTACTTTAACCAATTGTACATCACTACAACACTGTATATATAAATAATATGACATCTGTAATGTCTTTATTCTTTTGAAACGTCTGTATGTTAAATGTTTACTGTTCATTTTTATTATTTATTTAACTTTTTTATATTATCTACCTCACTTTCTTTGGCAATGTTAACATATGTTTGTCATGCCAATAAAGCCTTTGAATTGAATTGAGAGAGAGGGGGGAGAGGGGGGGTGGGAGAAATACACAGAGAGAGAGGTAAAGGGGGAGAAAGAGAGAGAGAGAGAGAGAGAGAGAGAGAGAGAGAGAGAGAGAGAGAGAGAGAGAGAGAGAGAGAGAGAGAGAGAGAGAGAGAGAGAGAGAGAGAGAGAGAGGAAAGGGCAACAGAGACAGGAACTGTCTGGGAACAGATAACAGTCCCCAGTTACATGTTTTATTACATCATCACGTAGAGCGTATGACCTTATCAGGACCTCAATTCTGCATCACATAGTGTGCCATGCATACGACTCCAGGTGTGCTGTGGTCTGAATTTAGGACGTTTACTTTTTCAACTGCTCTCAAGTTTATCCGCCAAGATGTGGGTTAACTATCTTTCTCATCTAAAAGTGATGTCATACTTGTTAGTCATGCATTGAGTAACAACATGGCACTCATACATACAGTAACTTACTGTATGTATGAACATCATATTTATACACATTCTATGAATCTTTCTGGTTATCTATTTCATATTGCGGTAAGAACATAGACTTGCTCAGGTTCTATTAGATCTAATCTATACATACATGATGTGTTTCCATGGTTTCATTCACCTTGCTCATTCAGTTCTACAGCACCCATCCATCCCTCAGCTAAATGGCAAATCAAGTGACAGGGCTGCCTTTTAGTGTTTTAATTTTTTTTTGTGTTTTAATTCAGTAGTGGGCCTTTAAGTTGTGACTTTGAAAATGTAATAGAATCAACATAATCTCCCATGCGCCATCCTCATGACCATGGTCACACACAAACACACACACGCAGCGCATGAGGATGTGTGAAACTTACTCCTCAGCCTGAAGTATTCCCATTTGCACCAGAGAATAGCTAGCTTTTCAACTGGCAGCGACACACACACACACAGATACAGACACAGACACACACACACACACAGACACAGACACACACACACACACAGGCACACACACAGACACAGACACACAGACAGTGTTGGAATGAAGGAGCATTGACCATGACCGTGTTACCCTCCAGGAGAAGAGTGCAGCTATTGGATTGAAGGGTTTCTATAATTCTATGTTAGGAGAGGGATTGTAAATGTATAGTTTAGAGGAGAGTTATGGATTTGACATCCTCTACACTAAGTGGATGTAAGGAATGGAGATGGAGGAGAGAGAAGGAAGGCTCTGTGTAAACAACCACACTGTATGCCTGCCTCCAGTATGATATTCTCATCAAAATAGTACCATGACAGCTCAATGACAATTTCACTATTTACACTTCTATGGTAATGACAAGAGCAATATCCTTCAAATATGATTATTATGTAATGAATGGTTTTGCCATGGTAAATGACAAGTGCATGTCAACTTAGCTAATTGCATCTCCTGGGATTGCTGTGTGTGTGTGTGTGTGTGTGTGTGTGTGTGTGTGTGTGTGTGTGTGTGTGTGAGTGCATGTGCGCGTGTGTTTGTGTGTGTGTCTCCGAATCCAAAGTGTTTAAGTGCTTTCAGCTAAAGAAAAATAATCTCAACCATAATCTTTTAAAGTACCAACAAGATCTCATGGTTTCCCTAAGAAAATTTGACGTATTATGGTGAACGTCTATTTTTAACGCATTCATTCTGCATGGTTACAGGGTTAAAACAGAAACAACACTTAACTCTGAGTGGTTAGGGCTATGGTTTAGAGAAACCTTCAAACAAAACCATTAAAAACAACGCGCTGTTTTCATCAACTGTCATCAAGTATTCTCATAGCTCATGGTGTATGGTGCAGTGGTCTAAACAGCGTGCTCTGCCTCCGAGCATGATGACTTTGTGCCCAGGGGCGGGCTTCAAGGAGTATTGATGTTCTTAGGACCTTTTCAAATGTCTGAAACTTCTGTCTATTTCTAGTGGTCAGGCTGGTATATTGGGAACAGTCAAGTATTGCATCTACTTGGCGCACAGAGGAAATAGGAAAAAGTGGAAGATTAAAGGTGTTGACAATACATTTGAGAGACCTCTTTAGTAGCTTGGTTGTGCGGGTTTCTGTCATGACTAAATTCCTCCATGGGAATCTATAGATTGGTAACATTTTTGTGGGCTTTTTCAGACCAATGTCAGATGTGACACACACACACGCACGCGCACACACACACACACACACACACACACACACACACACACACACACACACACACACACACACACACACACACACACACACACACACACAAATTAAAAACGTACTCCTCAGCCTGAAGTATCCCCGGTTGTACCAGAGAATAGCTAGCTTTTCACCTGGCACCGACTGGTAAGACCAGCGCTTAGTTTGTAAAACTGGGTGAGCTGGATCAAACAGTGAGCACAAGAGGGGGTGACCTGGGGAGTCCTGAGGTTCCAGAATACATGAAAAAAATACTCCTTTATAATAATGCATTGCAATCATATCATCACATTAGCGTAATGGCATAAAGCGGTAGAGTAGAGACACTTACAGAAGTTGCACACATAGGTACATTTTTAGTAGCATAATATCCAGGAAAATGTTGGCCTTTTATAAATGCATTTCAAGCAATTCTACATCATTTTACATGACGGGAGACTTTGGCAGAATCTTTGTTAATACAACACAAATTATTGAAATGACAGGCTACTTTAACACTGATAAACTGAGAATCTGAGATCAATAAAAAACAACCTTGTCTTGAATCCATCAGTAGCCTAGACCTAGGTGTGGGGAGACATTTTGTACAATATCAGGAGGAAATTCTAGTTCTGAAAAGCTTTCCAGTTTCACTGACTCACCCAATGATGCTGCAGCCCACTCACTGGTGATGGCCGATGCACTCTTGCCAAAAGCCTACCTCTCATTCTCTTTTGTAAAACAATGTTTGGAATTTGATCAAATATTCTGGTGGCCTACAGCCTAGTCTAAATAACTGATTAAGTGCAATGCTTGAGAAATGAGTGTTCAGGCTCTCATGAGAGTCTTTCAGAGCAGAGAGGTAGAGAGATCATAGAAAGTGAATCTCATTCCAGTTATGTGAGAGATACCAGCGTACTTCTCACACAGCCACCGCGTCAGCCTCACGATGGTCTCAAACATATACTATGCCCACTCTAGTATAGCTGTGGTGCTTACAAGTCTGAAATCATTATAGCCTAATTTTCAAGACATCAATGTACAGCAACATTTGTAAGGCGTCACTGCAGAACACCCTCCATATGCATTTGCACACATACTCACCTGTGGGGCGCACAAGACTCGAATTTCATATAGTTTTTCAAGACAGAAATGTAGCAATAGAACAAACATATCACAATCATTTGATTTGATATCAGAATATACTTCACATAAAATAAATGTAGAACACATATTATAATATATAGGCCTCCTGCCTATGTGATAGTATGAAGCGCGTAGACAGTACATACGTTTGTAAAGGAAAAAGCATGTATGATCCTACCTTCGTTTTCCAAACCCTCCCACAACAAGGCCATTTCCTTCTACGTCTTCACCTCCCTATTTCGTGTTTTGCTCCTGGTGTCTGTGACACATATGTGTCATTTAGCAATCCATGACCTCGCATAGGGGACTGGGTTGAATTTGGTCAGGGGTGGGCCAACAAGGTTCAGTGTAGCCCTGATATGGTGGAGGTATGCAGACAAGCACGGGTTGAGGTGCACATCATATTCATTTGAGTAAATCCCCTCTCACATTCTGCACTGGAGATGGGGGACGGTGTTGACTGCCATCACCAGCTCTTTAAGTCCATCTGGGATGTCTCCTTTATCATTACCATTAGTGTCTCTATGCTGCCTGTAGGCCTGTATGACCATACATGGACTGTCAATGCCAAACCGCTAGCAGAGAGATTCTATCTCTGTTTCTCCATACAGTGCTCCTGTGTCGTCCGGATAGTATTGTGCGTTAAGCAACTTCAGCTCCTCTATGAACTGGCTGTATCCTATATTGTCCACCGCCCATCCTCCTTGAGAGAACATTCTAGCCTCCATGTTCCTCACCAAGCTCGCGAGAAACTCCCTCTGATTAAGGACTCTTGGTCTTCCACCATTCCGTTTGATGCCTTGGAAAGAACAAAATAAGTTTTGTGTGTCGGCCTGGCTGCTCTGCCACTGTGCTGAACACACTCGTGTGCAGTAATAATTGTGCAGTCTTGATTTTGGAGCTTGAATGACAATTCAGGTAGTTTACAGACGCACCATCACATGTAATTCCAATGAGGGTTTTGGAGAGAAAGTCCTCAGTAAACTAAACTGTACACCCTCTAATGCAGATTAGAGATTACGAACAATTCCCCCCGCAGATAAATCCTCCAGTTCCACAAGATCAACAAAAATGTTTGCTGGTACGTCCATATCTGAAACGCTTGCTGCTGCTAAATGGGCCTTGGTTTGGGCTTGTTCAGAAACCCGGTGGTGATGCTGAACTGGTGGGATAAGCAGCGCTGCTAGTTAAGGAATCGCCATCGGGATCAGTTTGCTTCTCACTCCTCTGACCCGGGTTTGATTCATCATATTTTTCAGGATATTTGGACTTGAAAGACTTCATCGTAGTTGATTTCCTTTTCTTATTAATTTCTGATTTGGCTTTCCCTCAGTTTCAAATTCAGTCGACTGACCACCACTGCCAATACCTGTTTCAAGATCAGTTACTTACCTTGCTGGCCGCCCCATAACCTATATGTACAAACAAGAGAGCAGGTCTGAAATCAGTGTGGAAGGATTAGGATGATTGTACAGAAGGATCACTGTGCATTTACATTATGGTTTTTCTGGGAGGCGGGAGAAATAACCAGGGGTTTAACTCTGTTGAATTGTTTAAATAAATGATGCCACAACAGCTGGTGCACGAAATCTAAGAAAGTCTCGAGGTTTTGCTCGCCTGAGGTAGAGTATCTCATTATAAGACGAGCTAAATTACTTCTATGCTCACTTTGAGGTAAGTAACACTGAAACATGCATGAGAGCACCAGCTGTTCCGGACGACTTTGTGATCACGCTCTCTGTAGCCAATGTGAGTAAGACTTTTAAACAGGTCAACATTCACAAGGCCACATGGCCTGATGGATTACCAGGACGTGTACTCTGAGCATGTGCTGACCAACTGGCAAGTGTCTTCACTGACATTTTCAGCTTATCCTAGACAGAGTCTGTAATATGAACATGTTTCAAGCAGACCACCATAGTCGCTGTGCCCAAGAACACTAAAGGTAACCTTCCTAAATTACTACTGAGCAGTAGCACTCACATCTGTAGCCATGAAGTGATTTGAAAGGCTGGTCATGGCTCACATCAACACCATTATCCCAGAAACCCTAGACCCACTCCAATTTGCATACCGCCCCAACAGATCCACAGATGATGAAATCGCTATTGCACTCCACACTGCCCGTTCTCTCCTGGACAAAAGGAACACCTATGTGAGAATGCTATACATTGGCTGTATCTCAGCATTCAATACCATAGCTCACCACTAAGCGAAGGACCCTGGGACTAAACACTTCCCTCTGCAACTGGATCCTGGACTTCCTGACGGGCAGTCCCCAGGTGGTAATGGTAGGGAACAACACATCCTCCACTCTGATCCTCAACACGGGGTCCCCTCAGGGGTGCGTTCTCAGTCCCCTTCTGTACTCCCTGTTCACTAATCAAGTTGCCGATGTCACAGAAGTGCCTGATCACCGACAATGATGAGACAGCATATATGGAGGAGGTCAGAGACCTGGTCTTGTGGTGCCAGGACAACAACCTCTCCCTCAATGTGATCAAGACAAAGGAAATGATTGTGGACTTCATAAACAAGGAGGGTAGAGCATGCCCCCATTGTCATCGACGGGGCTGTAGTGGAACAGGTTGAGTGCTTCAACTTCCTTGGTGTCCACATCACCAACAAACTATCATAATCAAAACACACCAAGACAGTCGGGGGCCAGCTTCCTTCCATCCAGGACCTCTATATCAGGCGGTGTTAGAGGAAGGCTCTAAAAAAAGACTCCAACCACCCTAGTCACCCTGTTCTCTCTGCTGCTGCACGACAAGCGGTACCGGAGCGCCAAGTCGAGGTCCAAAAGGCTTCTTAACAGCTTCTACCCCCAAGCCATAAGACTCCTCAACAGCTAATCAAAGGGCTACCGAGACCCCTCTTTTACGCTGCTGCTACTCGCAGCTTAAAATCTATGCATAGTCACTTTAATTCCACCTACATATTAACCTCATTTACCTCAACTAACCGGTGCCCCCGCACATTGACTCTGTACCGGTACCCCTGTATATAGCCTCGCTTGTTATTTTACTGCTGCTGTTTAATTATTTGTTACTTTTATTTTCTATTTTATACTTGTCTATTTATTACTTAACATTATTTTTAGAATGTTTTATTAACTTCTTCAAGCATTGTTGGTTAAGGGCTTGTTAGTAAGCATTTCACTGTAAGGTCTACTTAGACCTGTTGTATTTGGCACACGTGACAAATACAATTGGATTTGATTTGATTTGAGATATAGGGCAATACATCACTGTAGTTTGCCCTTTATACTACACTACAAGAGAGGTCCCTTTGTGTAACAGTGTAAATGCGTTTTGACAAACAAATAGTCTCTAGAATTTGTATGACCTAAATGAATGTATATGGTAATGGTAATTTGTGTATGCTTTGGGACTAATTATTCAAACATAAGCCACTACACTAACTGGACATGTTGTATGAATAATAATAAACACAAAAAAAGCACTTTCAGACAGGATTAGATGTTGGATCATTATAAAATGTGTTAGTAAAAGTTTCCAAAATCCAAACTTACTTATGTAAATTTTATATATACGTTATTTGCTACCACTTAATGTTCTGGAAAATACAGCTGCAATAAATGCGCCTTTAAGGGCTTGGTGCCGGGGCTAAGATGGCCGCTCTGCTAGAATCAGCACAATTAACCTGCAGTGAGAACATACGGTTTTACCATCCTGTCTTAATTCATTACCACCTCCACCACCATAATGTGCATCTGTTCAGCAAATGTCAATTTAAGGAGAACAGAGCTGAGCACTTCAGGCAGACAGATTAAGCTCAATGGTGGTGAAAACGACAGATAGTCACCTCTATCTGTCCATGCTAGACATGTCTGACAAAACATGTGCTTTTAATCACTATAATCTTTGCCCTTAATATTTTACCTTAAATGAAGATACAATTTGACCTGCTCATCAGGTCCTGTTGATATTTCAACCTTTATCCATGTACTAACTTCCCTCAAACCTCTGGTCAGACTCAGATCATCTGACTGTCAGTGAGAGGAGGCTGGTGGGAGGAGCTATAGGAGGACGGGCTCATTGTAATGGCTGGAATGGTACAATTAGAAAAGTACCAAACATGTTTGACCTCCCACCAGCATTCTCTGTTATTAACATTTGACAGGCTAGCTCAATGATTCAGTGACTGCAAAGGTATATTCCAGGGTTCCCCAACTGGCGTCCAGCAGGTGTTGTTTTTGTTGGCCCCCCATGTTTTCTAAGCAAAATATATATACAGTGCACTTGGATAGTATTCTGACCCCTTGGCTTTTTCCACATTTTGTTACGTTACAGCCTTATTCTAAAATGGATTAAATACATTTTTCCCTCATCAATCCACACACAGTGCCCCATAATGAAGCGAAAACAGGTTTCAGAATTGTTTGCAAATTTTTGAAAATGAACGGAAATACGTTATTTACCTAAGTATTCAGGCCATTTGCTATGAGACTCGAAATTGATCACACTTGCATCCTGTTTCCAATGATCATCCTTGACATGTATGCCAGCAGCATATTTTCAATAAATTTGCAAACAATTCTAAAAACCTGTTTTCGCAGTCTACAAATGATTTGTAATTATGTTCCGGCCCCGCGACCATCCACTCACAAAAAAATTGGGCCGCGGCTGAATCTAGTTGGTGATCCCTGCTATGACACACAGTCTGAACGCTCCAGCACTGACATCTCTGTCCAGAACAGTCAAGATGCACATTGTCTTAGACACCTCAACTACTTTGTATGCTAACAAGGCATGTGTCATGGCAGACACAGAGACTCTGTGGTATCATAAAACCAAGGCTGGATTGATATTATCAGGGGGCAGTGACTCATGACATCTATGTCCTGGCATGATAGAGTGACAAGTCATAGATTGAGGCTAGACGCATGCAAGGGGCATCTCAATAATAAAAAACCTCTTCAACCTCTTCTTGTCTCCTTTCCCTGACCTGAGGAGAGAATAGAAGTTGAACCGGGCAGAGCCAAGCCAAGCAGAGGACAATAAAACATTTTAGACAATGAAGATGATGCACAGCCACAGTATCCTCACCGGGATAAAACAGGGACTTTCATGTTGATATGATATCTCCGAGGAGAACAAGCCACTGTTTCCTGATGATGTCAGGATGTTAGAGTCAGCCCGAGACAGAGACAGACCCTCAGAGGGGAATACTTCAAAGCAAGATTATGGATTTAGCCAGCTAAGTGGCTAACTCCATAATTTTGAAAAGAAAGGGAAGGTTGAAATGGGCATGGACAAATTGACTTAACAAACACAAAGAACTATCTATGTTTAGCTTTTTTAATTATCCATAAAAAAATTTCTGGTTGCTTATCAATGTTAGCTGGCTAACTCATTGATCCTGCTTTGTAGTACACCTCTGGCCCCGGAGAGATATTCTGAGCTGGCAGACTATCAACATACTGACCACATCTTTATCCTCTCTCTGAAATACCCCATGTCTACCTCACATCTCAGCACATACGCTATAAAACCAATCCTGATCTGGGATCAAATAGTATTGTTTTTTTTTTCAAATATTTTTGTTTCACCCCCCATTTCGCTCATGGAACTTGTCAAATTCTTTCATATGTCCAAGTCTCACAACATTTATCCACATGTAAATGTTGGTGTTCCTCAAGGTTTCGTTTTAGGACCACTATTGTTTTCACTATATATTTTACCTCTTGGGGATGTCATTCGAAAACATAATGTTAACTTTCACTGCTATGTGGATGACACACAGCTGTACATTTCAATGAAACATGGTGAAGCCCCAAAATTGCCAACTCGTTAGAAGCCTGTGTTTCAGACATAAGGAAGTGGATGGCTGCAAGCTTTCTACTTTTAAACTCGTACAAAACAGAGATGCTTGTTCTCGGTCCCAAGAAACAAAGAGATATTCTGTTGAATCTGACAATTAATCTTGATGGTTGTACAGTCGTTTCAAATAAAACTGTGAAGGTCCTCGGCGTTACTCTGGACCCTGATCTCTCTTTTGACGAACATATCAAGACTGTTTCAAGGACAGGTTTTTTTCAATCTACGTAACATTGCAAAAATCTGAAACTTTCTGTTCAAAAATGATGCAGAAAAATTAATCCATGCTTTTGTTACTTCTAGGTTAGACTACTGCAATGCTCTACTTTCCGGCTACCCGGATAAAGCACTAAATAAACTTCAGTTAGTGCTAAATACGTCTGCTAGAATCCTGACTAGAAACAAAACATTTGATCATATTACTCCAGTGCTAGCCTCCCTACACTGGCTTCCTGTCAAGGCAAGGGCTGATGTCAAGGTTTTACTGCTAACCTACAAAGCATTACATGGGCTTGCTCCTACCTATCTTTCGATTTGGTCCTGCCGTACATACCTTCACGTACGCTACGGTCACAAGACGCAGGCCTCCTAATTGTCCCTAGAATTTCTAAGCAAACAGCTGGAGGCAGGGCTTTCTCCTATAGAGCTCCATTTTATGGAATGGTCTGCCTACCCATGTGAGAGACGCAGACTCGGTCTCAACCTTTAAGTCTTTATTGAAGGTTCATCTCTTCAGTGGGTCATATGATTGAATGTCGTCTGGCCCAGGAGTGTGATGGTGAACGGAAAGGCTCTGGAGCAACGAACCGCCATTGCTGTCTCTGCCTGGCCGGTTCCCCTCTCTCCACTGGGATTCTTTGCCTCTAACCCTTTTACAGGGGCTGAGTCACTGGCATACTGGTGGTCTTTCATGCCGTCCCTAGGAGGGGTGCGTCACTTGAGTGGGTTGAGTCACTGACGTGATCTTCCTGTCTGGGTTGGCGCCACCCCTTGGGTTGTGCCGTGGTGGAGATCTTTGTGGGATATACTCAGCCTTGTCTCAGGATGGTAAGTTGGTGGTTGAAGATATCCCTCTAGTGGTGTGGGGGCTGTGCTTTGGCAAAGTGGGTGGGGTTATATCCTTCCTGTTTGGCCCTATCCAGGGGTATCATCGGATGGGGCCACAGTGTCTCCTGACCCCTCCTGTCTCAGCCTCCAGTATTTATGCTGCAGTAGTTTATGTGTCGAGGGGCTAGGGTCAGTTTGTTATATCTGAAGTACTTATCCTGTCTTATCCGGTGTCCTGTGTGAATTTAAGTATGCTCTCTCAAGTTCTCTCCTTCTCTCTTTCTTTCTTTCTCTCTCTCAGAGGACCTGAGCCCTAGGACCATGCCTCAGGACTACCTGGCATGATGACTCCTTGCTGTCCCCAGTCCACCTGGCCATGCTGCTGCTCCAGTTTCAACTGTTCTGCCTGCAGCATTGGAACCCTAACCTGTTCACCGGACGTGCTACATGTCCCAGACCTGCTGTTTTCAACTCTCTAGAGACAGCAGGAGCGGTAGAGAAACTCTTAATGATCGGCTATGAAAATCCAACTGATATTTACTCCTGAGGTGCTGACTTGCTGCACCCTCGACAGCTTCTGTGATTATTATTATTTGACCATGCTGGTCATATATGAACATTTGAACATCTTGGCCATGTTCTGTTATAATCTCCACCCGGCACAGCCAGAAGAGGACTGGCCACCCCTCAGAGCCTTGTTCCTCTCTAGATTTCTTCCTAGGTTTTGGCCTTTCTAGGGAGTTTTTCCTAGTCACCGTACTTCTACACCTGCATTGCTTGCTGTTTGGGGTTTTAGGCTTGGTTTCTGTACAGCACTTTGAGATATCAGCTGATGTAAGAAGGGCTATATAAATCAATTTGATTTGATTTGATATGATTTTGATTTGATTTATTCCTGAAGTCGAGCTGTGTTCATGTCTCACCACATTTATTCCATATACCCATAAAATATCTGTTGTCTTGATTGCCAGGATGAATAAAAAATACACGCCAGCTTACTTATACACCAGTTAATTGTTCTAGATAGATACCTAATTTGCAAAAGCATTCAGTAAACAAATGATTGGTGGAATTTTGCTTACTCTTTTTTCCCACGTTACCTGACTGAATGTAATTAACCGTATTCCCCCAAAATTCACTCTATTTAATTGTACCCTTATTTAACTAGTCAAGTCAGTTAAGAACAAATTCTTATTTTCAATGACGGCCTAGGAACAGTGGGTAAACTGCCTGTTCAGGGGCAGAACGACAGATTTGTACCTTGTCAGCTCGGGGATATGAACTTGCAACCTTTCGGTTACTAGTCCAACACTCTAGGCTAACCTGCCGCCCCGCTCTATTATCGAGAGAGTAAATTAGCATCTGTGTATTAGCAACATAGCAAACTATCAATGCTAAATAGACTAAACAAAATTGCTATATTACAGTAACTCAAGGAGAACAAGACATGTACAGCTAGTTTAGCAGTCCAGTTTTCAACCTATCATTTGTTAATTAACTGATATAAAAATTAAAAAAAATTGAAGTAGTTAAATTATTTGGAGCAACTGTTCTATATGGGAACCAAAACTGCAGAGACTTTAAGGTTATATAGAATAAATGCAATGGGACATGGATACCTGCTTGCTTGCATGTGTAAACAAATACACACACACACACACACACACACACACACACACACACACACACACACACACACACACACACACACACACACACACACACCAAGAACACACACACACACACAATATATTGATGCTTGGGGATTTGAAACCCCCTCCAGTAGTTACTTGCAGTTATGTACCTGGCCTAAGCTGTATATTCTGTGTCAGGAGAATTCTGCAATAAATTTCAGTGCTGCTGGTTGAGTGATGAAAACCAAAGTTACCCAAGCTGTAAATAACCACCAGAGAGAAGAACTCTGGTGGTCATGTAAACGTCCATTCTACATCCACATTCTAAAACTTTAGGAAATATTGAATAAACCCAATTAATTGGCATAAAGAGAAGAATCAGTGGTCCTAAATCATGCTGCTGATGATTATCCCAGGGTCATGTTGATTAGTAAGGGTAGGGTATGTGTGTGTGCAAGGTGCAGCCATTACACAAAGGCACATAAAAACCACTATAGAGAAGAAATAGAAGAGGCTGGCTGTCTGTCGGGGTGGTGGGTGGGGGTGTTTTTTCCCCGAGAGTTGGTGGCCTTGGTGTTCAGAGGAAATGGGACTCAGTACTGTGTGTGTGTGTGTGTGTATATATGTGTATGTGTGTGTGTGTGTGTGTGTGTGGCACTGGGGGGGGGGGGGGGTAGTTGACTCATGTTGTTGACACTGGCCCAGTGACATTCTAAACACCCTCTCCTGCCGGGGTAGAGTCCCACCTTGGCTCCCTTCACTGACATGAATATTAAAGGGATACTTTAGAATTTTGTCAATAAAGCCTTTTATCAACTTCCCCAGAGTCAAATGAACTTGTGGATAGCATTTTTATTTATCTTCATGCAGTTTGAAGAAAGTTGCTAAGTAGTGCACTGGCTCGTGAAACTATGTCTAACTTCCTTCATATTGGATGCAGAGACATAAATACGGTATCCACGAGTTCCTCTGATTCTGGGAAAGTAGATAAAGGGCTTCCTTTCCAAATTTCTGAAGTATCCCTTTAATAATTCAAGGTGATCTTAATCTATGTGGAATTCGAGGAGGTGCTGCAGCCTATTACCCCCGGATGAGATGGAATTGCTTTTGCATGAAAGACCACAGACATAGAGACCGTCAGAGACACGGAAAAGCAGGCAGCCAGACAGACAGACAGATAGACAGACAGACAGACAGACAGACCTGGAGGATTCTGAATCAGTGGCAGGGGTAAAATCCACATGTTACTCTGAGAATACAGACAGACATAGGCTTTGGCTATGAGGCTGTTTCTCTTGGAGCCAGAGGGAATGGTTTATTTTCTGGTTTTGAAGTGTTCTCACCAGCTAGGCCTCAACAATAATATCTTGTTTTGATGACAGTCTAAAGTGCCATGTATCTACGGAGTCCACCCATTGGCTCTCAGGCTTTGCTGCTTAGTTTCTTTCATTGAACTCCCACAGCAGTTAAGGATGTGTGATGTGGAGGAAAACGGGGCTGCTGTGTGCAAAATGGCAATGTGTGTCTCCTACTGTGTGGTGTGTGTGTAAAAGGTTGAGCTGACTTGACGCTCCCTGGGCTCTCATCCTCCGGTCCCAGCAGGGTGGTTTGATGGGTATTCTCTCTCTCTCTCTCTCTCTCTCTCTCTCTCTCTCTCTCTCTCTCTCTCTCTCTCTGTCTCTGTCTCTCTGACTCTGTCTCTCTCTCTCTCTCTCTCTCTCTCTCTCTCTCTCTCTCTCTGTCTCTGTCTCTCTGACTCTGTCTCTCTCTCTCTCTGTCTCTCTCTCTCTGTCTCTGTCTCTCTCTCTCTCTCTCTCTCTGTCTCTCTCTCTCTCTCTCCCTCTCTCTCTCTCTCTCTCTCTCTCTCTCTGTCTCTCTCTCTCTCTCTCTCTCTCTCTCTCTCTCTCTCTCTCTCTCTCTCTCTCTCTCTCTCTCTCTCTCTCTCTCTCTCCAATTCAATTCAAGGGGCTTTATTGGCATGGGAAACATCTGTCAACATTGTCAAAACAAGTGGAGTAGATAATATACAAAAGTGAAATAAACAATAAAAATTAACAGTACACATTACACTCACAGAAGTTCCAAAAGAATAAAGACAATACAGATGTCGTATTATGAATATATACAGTGTAGAAACGATGTGAAAATGGTTAAAAAGAAATAAGTACAAAAGGGAAAAAAAAACAATTAAAAAATGGGTTGTATTTACAATAGTGCTTGTTCTTCACTGGTTGCCCTTTTCTTGTGGCAACAGGTCACAAATATTGCTGCTGTGATGGCACACTGTGGTATTTCACCCAGTAGATATGAGAATTCATCCAAATCGGGTTTGTTGTCCAATTCTTTGTGGATCTGTGTAATCTGAGGGAAATGTGTGTCTCTAATATGGTCATACATTTGGCAGGAGGTTAGGAAGTGCCACTCAGCTTCAACCTCTTTTTCTGGACAGTGTGCACATAGCCTGTCTTCTCTTGAGAGCCAGGTCAGCCTATGGCGGCCTTCATCAAAAGCAAGGCTATGCTCACTGAGTATGTACATAGTCAAAGCTTTCCTTAAGTTTAGGTCAGTGACAGTGGTCAGGTATTCTGCCACTGTGTACTCTCTGTTTAGGGCCAAATAGCATTCTAGTTTGCACTGTTTTTGTGTTAATTCTTTCCAATGTGTCAAGTAATTATCTTTTTGTTTTCTCATGATTTGGTTGGATCTAATTGTGTTGCTGTCCTGGGGCCCAAACTGTCCTGGGGTCATGAGCATCCTCACGGATACCCTAGACCCATTCCAATTCGCTTACTGCCCAAACAGATCCACAGATGACACAATCTCAATCACACTCCACACTTCCCCTTCCCACCTGGACAAAAGGAACACTGAATGCTGTTCATTAACTACAGTTCAGTGTTCAACACCATAAGGCCCACAAAGCTCATCACTAAGCTAAGGACCCTGGAACTAAACACCTCCCTCTGCAACTGGATCCTGGACTTCCTGATGGGCTGCCCCAGGTGGTAAGGGTAGGCAACAACACCTCTGCCATGCTGATCATCAACACTGGGGGTCTTCAGGGGTGTGTGCTTAGTCCCATCCTATACTCCCTGTTCACCCACAACTGCGAGGCCATACATGACTCCAACACCATCATTAAGTTTGCTGATGAAACAACAGTGATAGGCCTGATCACCGACAACGATGAGACAGCCTGTCTGGAGGAGGTCAGAGACCTGGAAATGTGGTGCCAGGTCAACAACCTATCCCTCAATGTGATCAAGACAAAGGAGCTGATTGTGGATTACAGGAAAGGGCAGGCCGATGGCACGCCCCCATTAACATTGACGGGGCTGTAGTTGCCCGGGTCGAGAGATTCAAGTTCCTTGGTGTCCACATCACCAACAAACTATCATGTTACAAACACAGCAAGACAGTCGTTAAGAGAGCACGACAACACCTTTTCCCCCTAAGGAGACTGAAAAGATTTTGCATGTGTCCCCAGATCCTCAAAAAGTTCTACAGCTGCACCATTCTGAGCATCCTGACCGGTTGCATCACCGCCTGATATGGAAACTGCTCGGCATCTGACCATAAAGCGCCACAGAGGGTAGTGCGTACGGCCCAGTGCATCACTGGGGCTAAGCTTCCTGCCATCCAGGACCTATATATTAGGATGTGTCAGAAGAAACTCCAGTCACCCTAGTCATAGACTGTTCTCTCTGCTACCGCACGGCAAGTGGAATCGGAGCACCAAGTCTAGGACCAAAAGGCTTGGTAACAGCTTCTACCCCCAAGCCATAAGAGTGCTGAACAATTCATCAAATGGCATCAAATGGACTATTTATATTGACGTCCCCCCCCATTTGTTTTGTACACTGCTGCTACCTGCTGTTAATTATCTATGCATAGTCACTTCACCCCTACTTACATGTACAAATGACCTCGACTAACCTGTACCTCCGCACATTGACTCGGTACTGGTATCCCCTGTATATAGCCTCGTTATTGTTATGTTATTGAGTTACTTTTTATTATTCTCTACTTTAGTTTATTTGGTCAATAAACTAATGTTTATCTTTCTTGAACTGCACTATTGGTTATGGGCTTGTTTCACAGTAAGGTCTACGCTTGTTATATTTGGCCCATGTGACAACTTGATTTTGATTTGATTTGAAGTTGGATGTTTAAGAAAGTGCCACTCTGTGCAGTATTTTGAGTTTAATTGTTAATGCTGGTACATTGGTTGTAAAGCAGAGCATCACAGCCATATTTTCAAGTAAGTCTCTTTAGTTTGAAGAGGCAAGAGAGTGAATGAGAAAGTGTTTCAATATTCTTTGTTTTTCAGAGAAGATATCCCAATGTCAATAATAACAGTCTACCATTAGACAATTCATTTCAATACAAGAAAGTCCTGCCTGGAAAAAATGATGTACTCTTACATTTTTAGGGTCCACAATTAACACTTTTGCAACACAGGTATGGAGCCATTAGGTACATCAAGTATTCACTCTGATAGCCACGCAAGCAGGTTTAGGGTGTGTCTGTATGGCAACAACTCTGGTTATAACCCGTGCATGCTATATGGTGTCTGTGGGCAGATACAAAACTTAACATTTAGTTTAGGTCTCTCTGTGTATCGTTGCTCTTCCATCTTCCCAGTTTGTTTAAACCCCGGGAATACCTGCAATATATCTTCTGAGTTTTGCAAATCGCACCTCAACCTTCACAGCTATCGGAGATGAGAGTTGGATTGGGCTGTTAAATATTAATGCTCAGCCTTTCTGCCCAGACTATCTGCTCGCATTTAACCCTCTCCAGAAGGACAAGGCCCAACAGGACTAACAGCAACCAGGAGAGGTCTCGCACCTCTGGATCACAGAACCCCTTAGGATTAAATCTGCTCTGAACCGGGACTGAACCCGCTTGGAGAGAGGAGAGAGTGGAGGGAAGGGAGGGAGAGGGTTGTCATAACTGCAGGGGGAAGGGACCCCTGAGATCGTGCTGGACAGACGTGTGCACTAAGGCAAACATTTCCCGCTGTTTAGTCTCTTCCCTCGCTGTATGGCTCTGCCTCTCCATCTCTCGCTCTCTCTCTCCCAAGGCCAAATGAAAGACAAGCACTACGTAAGTGCTGAGGATCCACTCGATCCCCACGGGGCTGTTGGCCTCCATCATTACACTCCAGGGGCCTTCGATCACAACCACAGCTTCAGCCACCAGCCACTATTCCCATATTTATAATGAGGAAGATGCCCCAGTACACATTTCTGGGAGTACTGTCTTTGAGATGCCATTTCTGGGAGGACTGTGTGTGTGCTCCTTTATATCTGGAAGAGAGGAAAGCGTGCCTACACTGTGCAGCGAGAGGTAATCCATCATAATGTTAGCAACTGTATTGCGTGATTTTTAGATCATCTGGGCAAGCTGTTGAAAATCAGTAAGCAAGATGAGGCAGCATACCTCGCTATAAAATGAAAGTGTGTGGCTTTGGTGCAGATTCCTCTTTCTGTCGGGACGGCCATATTGCACCAGATACCAAAATGATTCTGTATGTAAAGTGGTGTTGAGCTTAATAAAATATATTTAGCAGGGCGATAGATACACTCATAGAAAAAAATAGTTTTCTATAGAATCTTAAAGGGTTCTTCGGATTTCCCCATAGGAGAACCGTATGAAAAGCCCTTTTTAGTTGGAGATAGAACCCAAAAGGATTCTACTTGGAACCGAAAAAGGTTTCTTCCTGGAACCAAAAAGGGTTATCCTATGGAGACATCCGCAGAACCCTTTTGGAACCCTTTTCTTCTAAGTGTAGATGGAATGCAAAGACCTGGTATGAATCATACAAGAAATGAAAACAAAATATTATTTTCTGGAGATTTGCAGAGTAGAGAATGAGAGATGTGGTGAAAGCGTCATGGAGTTCGCTATGTTATTTGAGGGTTTGAGAGGGTTTGAGTTAGCAAGGCTGTCTGGGGTTGTGTGTGTGTGTGTGTGTGTGTGTGTGTGTGTGTGTGTGTGTGTGTGTGTGTGTGTGTGTGTGTGTGTGTGTGAGAGAGAGAGAAATAGAAATAGAGAGAGAGAGAGAGAGAGAAAGAGAGAGAGAGAGAGAGAGAGAGAGAGGGAACGGTTGTCTGGGCTGGAAAAAATAGCTCAATCAGATAGAGAGAGAAGAGAGGAGCTGCATACAGGATGTGACTAAGCTCAGGATTCATGAGGTCTGAACTTCTCTACCCACTGAACTTCTCCTGTGCACTCTGGTCTTCCTGAAGAAAACTAAGGAAGATCTCTCTCCTTCAAACCTGTGTTTTTTCATAAGTTCGGGCACTGAATATTGGATTCCAAACCACACAAGGAGATCTGTTTGTCTGTCTCTCTCTCTCTTTCTGAATTTAATTATATTCAAAGGGTTTAATTGGCATGGGGAACATATCCTTACAACACCAAAGCAAATAGAATAGACAATAAACAAACGGGAAATAAACATAGGAAACATTAGCGAGTTTTAAAATAATATAGACATTTCACATGTCATATTGTTGGCTGTGTACAGTGTTGTAACAATGAGAAAGTAGTTAAAGTATGAAAGGGAAAATAAATAAATAAACAGACAAATATAGGTTTTATTTACAATGTTGTTTGTGCTCCACTGGTTGACCTTTCTCATGGCAACGGGCCACAAATATTCCTGCTGTGACTTCACACTGCAATGTTTGATTTGTTGTCAAATTCTTTGTGGATCTGTGTGATCTGTCGGAAATATGCGTCTCTAATATGGTCATACATTTGTCAGGAGGTTAGGATGTGTAGCTCAGTTTCCACCTCATGTTCATTGATATATATGTTAAAGATGGCAGGGCTCAAGCTGCATCCCTGTCTCACCCCATGACCCTAAGGAAATACATTTATTATCTGTGTGTTTATTGTCAATTTTATCTGTACACTTGTTGTAGCTGTGATTATTTCATTTTTATTTATTTAGGGGGTAGATCAGCTTTAATATTGCAGATAGATTGCAGCTTCCATCAATGGAATAGTCTGCATCATTTCCAATCCCCCATATTTTTTTTTTGTAAATATGTATACAGTGTCAGTCAAAAGTTTGGACACACCTACTCATTCAAGTGGGTGTAACGGGTGTCGTCGTCTGAAGAGGAATAATCGGACCAAAGCGCAGCATGGTAAGTGTTCATGGTTTATTGTCAAAACACTATAACAAAATAACAAAGAGAATAAACAATAGAGACAACAATAGTCAGAGACAACAATAGTCAGCTGTCCCTGATTGAGAACCATACCCAGCCAAAGCAAAGAAATACAAAACATACAAAAAGGAACATAGAATGCCCACCCAAATCACACCCTGACCAAACCAAAATAGAGACATAAAAAGTTCTCTAAGGTCAGGGCGTGACAGTGGATGAATACTTTCGCAAGGCAGTGAATATATATATATATATATACACACACATACACATACATACACATACACACATACAGTTGAAGTCGGAAGTTTACATACACTTAGGTTGGAGTCATTAAATCTTGTTTTTCAACCACTCCACAAATTTCTTGTTAACAACGATAGTTTTGGCAAGTCGGTTAGGACATCTACTTTGTGCATGACACAAGTCATTTTTCCAACAAATGTTTACAGACAGATTATTTCACTTATAATTCACTGTATCACAATTCCAG
Organism: Oncorhynchus mykiss; assembly: GCF_013265735.2. NCBI lineage: Eukaryota > Metazoa > Chordata > Actinopteri > Salmoniformes > Salmonidae > Oncorhynchus > Oncorhynchus mykiss. Next base: position 32,393,317 of record NC_048568.1, read on the forward strand.
TGGGTCAGAAATTTACATACACTAGGTTGACTCTACCTTTAAAAGGCTTGGAAAATTCCAGAAAATGATGTCATGGCTTTAGAAGCTTCTGATATGCTAATGAAGGGAAAAAAAAACACATGAAGTGCTTTGAGAGACTAGTCAAGGACCATATCACCTCCACCCTACCTGACACCCTAGACCCACTCCAATTTGCTTAACGCCCAAATAGGTCCACAGACGATGCAATCTCAACCACACTGCACACTGCCCTAACCCATCTGGACAAGAGGAATACCTATGTGAGAATGCTGTTCATCGACTACAGCTCGGCATTCAACACCATAGTACCCTCCAAGCTCGTCATCAAGCTCGAGACCCTGGGTCTCGACCCCGCCCTGTGCAACTGGGTACTGGACTTCCTGACGGGCCGCCCCCAGGTGGTGAGGGTAGGCAACAACATCTCCTCCCCGCTGATCCTCAACACTGGGGCCCCACAAGGGTGCGTTCTGAGCCCTCTCCTGTACTCCCTGTTCACCCACGACTGCGTGGCCACGCACGCCTCCAACTCAATCATCAAGTTTGTGGACGACACAACAGTGGTAGGCTTGATTACCAACAACGACGAGACGGCCTACAGGGAGGAGGTGAGGGCCCTCGGAGTGTGGTGTCAGGAAAATAACCTCACACTCAACGTCAACAAAACTAAGGAGATGATTGTGGACTTCAGGAAACAGCAGAGGGAACACCCCCCTATCCACATCGATGGAACAGTAGTGGAGAGGGTAGCAAGTTTTAAGTTCCTCGGCATACACATCACAGACAAACTGAATTGGTCCACTCACACAGACAGCATCGTGAAGAAGGCGCAGCAGCGCCTCTTCAACCTCAGGAGGCTGAAGAAATTTGGCTTGTCACCAAAAGCACTCACAAACTTCTACAGATGCACAATCGATAGCATCCTGGCGGGCTGTATCACCGCCTGGTATGGCAACTGCACCGCCCTCAACCGTAAGGCTCTCCAGAGGGTAGTGAGGTCTGCACAACGCATCACCGGGGGCATACTACCTGCCCTCCAGGACACCTACACCACCCGATGTCACAGGAAGGCCATAAAGATCATCAAGGACATCAACCACCCGAGCCACTGCCTGTTCACCCCGCTATCATCCAGAAGGCGAGGTCAGTACAGGTGCATCAAAGCTGGGACCGAGAGACTGAAAAAACAGCTTCTATCTCAAGGCCATCAGACTGTTAAACAGCCACCACTAACACTGAGTGGCTGCTGCCAACACACTGACACTGACTCAACTCCAGCCACTTTAATAATGGGAATTGATGGGAAATGATGTAAATATATCACTAGCCACTTTAAACAATACTACCTTATATAATGTTACTTACCCTACATTATTCATCTCATATGCATACGTATATACTGTACTCTATATCATCGACTGTATCCTTATGTAATACATGTATCACTAGCCACTTTAAACTATGCCACTTTGTCTACATACTCATCTCATTTGTACATACTGTACTCGATACTATCTACTGTATCTTGCCTATGCTGCTCTGTACCATCACTCATTCATATATCCTTATGTACATATTCTTTATCCCCTTACACTGTGTACAAGACAGTAGTTTTGGAATTGTTAGTTAGATTACTTGTTATTACTGCATTGTCGGAACTAGAAGCACAAGCATTTAGCTACACTCCCATTAACATCTGCTAACCATGTGTATGTGACAAATAAAATTTGATTTGATTTGATTTAATTGACATCATTTGAGTCAATTGGAGGTGTACCTGTGGATGTATATCAAGGCCTACCTTCAAACGCAGTGCCTCTTTGCTTGACATCATGGGAAAATCAAAAGAATTCAGCCAAGACCTCAGAAAAACATTGTAGACCTCCACAAGTCTGGTTCATCCTTGGGAGCAATTTCCAAATGCCTGAAGGTACCACGTTAATCTGTACAAACAATAGTACGCAAGTATAAACACCACGGAACCACTCAGCCGCCATACCGCTCAGGAAGGAGACACGTTCTGCCTCCTAGAGGTGAAGGTACTTTGGTGCGAAAAGTGCAAATCAATCCCAGATCAACAGCAAAGGACCTTGTGAAGATGCTGGAGGAAACAGGTACAAAGTGTCTATATCCACAGTAAAAACGAGTCCTATATCGACATAACCTGAATGGCCGCTCAGCAATGAAGAAACCACTGCTCCAAAACTGCCATAAAAAAGCCAGACTACGGTTTGCAACTGCACATGGCGACTAAGATTGTACTTTTTGGAGAAATGTCCTCTGGTCTGATGAAACAAAAATGGAACTGTTTGGCCATAATGACCATCATTATGTTTGGAGGAAAAAGAGGGAGGCTTGCAAGCCGAAGAACACCATCCCAACCGTGAAGCACGTAGGTGGCAGCATCATGTTGTGGGGGTGCTTTGATGCAGAAGGGACTGGTGCACTTCACAAAATAGATGGCATCACGAGACAGGAAAATTACAGGGAGATATTGAAGCAACATCTCAAGACATCAGGCAGGAATTAAAAATGGGTCTTCCAAATGGACAATGACCCCAAGCATACTACCAAAGTTGTGCCAGTATGGCTTAAGGACAACAAAGGCAAGGAATTGGAGTGGCCATCACAAAGCCCTGACCTCAATCCTATAGAAAATGTGTGGGCAGAACTGAAAAAGCGTATGCGAGCAAGGAGGCCTACAAACCTGACTCAGTTACACCAGCTCTGTCAGGAGGAATGGGTCAATATTCACCCAACTTATTGTGGGAAGCTTGTGGAAGGCTACCCGAAACGTTTGACCCAAGTTAAACAATTTAAAGGCAATGCTACCAAATACTAATTGAGTGTATGTAAACTTTTGACCCACTGGGCATGTGATGAATGAAATAAAAGCTGAAATAAATCCTTCTCTCTACTATTATTCTGACATTTCACATTCTTAGAATAAAGTGGTGATCTTAACGGACCTAAAACAGGGAATTGGTACTAGGATTAAATGTCAGGAATTGTGAAAAACTGAGTTTAAATGTATTTGGCTAATGTGTATGTAAACTTCTGACTTCAACTGTATGTACTAGTGATTAACCCTCAATGTATACTGTTTAAATCATTTAAACTGCAGACTTGTTTGTTGTGTACATTGATTTTATGATGTAATGTTTTCTCCCCCAACACTGCTTTCCCTCAGTTTGTTTAGCGGACCCCATGGCAAATTGTGTAAAAAACGTTGAAATCAACAAATCGCCTTTTGTTTTGTTTTGTTTTCTTGTCAGTAAGAATGTACAGGGTGTATATGTTGTCTGTCTTACGGAAGTCAATTTGACATTTGCTCAGAACATTGTTTTCACTGAGGAAATGTTGGAGTCTGCTGTTGGGGTCAAATTTGTCTCCACTTTTGTGGATTGTGGTGATCAGGCCTTGGTTCTGAATATTAGGGAAGATGCCAGAGCTGCGGATAATGTTGAGGAGTTTAAGAAAACCCATTTGAATTTGTGCTCTGTACATTTTATTTAAAAAAATGTGTTTACCATCAACACCACAGGCATTTTTAATAGCTGATTCTAAGTTTTGTAAATCATCATGTATAAGTTTTAGCTTTTGGTTCTTTGTTATTTTTTCGAAAAGTTTGGAGAAGTGGTTTATCTTTTCATCTGTATCTCCATGTTCCAGCTCTATAGGCCAAAGGCAGATGACCTCCGACCCTGGATATTCCAGGGTGAGATAGTGAAGGCTTTGTGTTCTAGAAAGTGTCCAATGTTGTTTGGCCTCAGACAAGTATATGTGAGCAGAGCTTCCTGAGTATCATATACATGCCATTAGCTTGGACTAGTGTAAGAGTGGGGGTTGGGCCTGTTTGCCTGCTCATGGCCTGGGCAAATGTGTGACTCTCATGTTGAGGACCGCTTTGCAGGAGTGGTGGGTAGGGGTGGGCATAGGTCTGATCTGTGGGTCTCTCTCTCTTTGTCTCTCTCTCTCTCTCTTTGTCTCTCTCTCTCTCTCTCTCTCTCTCTCTCTCTTTCTCTTTGTCTCTCTCTCTCTCTCTCTCTCTCTCTCACTCTCTGAGAAAACAGTAGCCAGGTGAAGGTCACCACTGTTAAATTTTTTAAAAGGGAAATAAAAAAAAAACACATGTGGCCTGTTCATTATGGGAGCCCTCTGAATGACATTCCACCTCTTCCACAGCAGATAGGTGTTCTCTATGAGTTATGGCCTACGGTGAAACCTTAAGGTGTTGTGTCAATAAACGATGTGCCGCCACATCCATCACCCCACTGACAGAAACGTGCACATTTTATTGGTTGCATCTTGTATTTCTCTCTCCTTGGTTATTCACACACGGAGGCCTATCACAATTCAGGCTAAGACAGGTGAAACAGATCAGGGTGTGACAGGCCTATACTGCCCATAACCAGTAACTACCCAAACGGACGTGACTAGAAGTCCTCACAAGAAAAGTAAACAAACAAACATTTGACAAACTGGGGACATTTTGTTTGTCCCCAAAAGGTCCAATACTATTTCTAAGGGGTTTAGGGTTAGGTTAGAATTCTTGTTAGGGTTAGAACTAGGTTTAGGGTTAAGGTTAAGAGCTAAAGTTCGTTTTAGGGTTAGAAGCTAGGGCTAAGTTTAGGTTTAGGGTTAGGCTTAATGTTAGGCTTAGGGTTAGTTTTAGAGGTTAGGGGAAACAATTATTTTGAATGGGACTGAATTGTGTGTCCCCACAAGGTTAGTTGTACAACACTGTGTGTGTGTGTGTGTGTGTGTGTGTGTGTGTGTGTGTGTGTGTGTGTGTGTGTGTGTGTGTGTGTGTGTGTGTGTGTGTGTGTGTGTGGGTGTGAGTGAATTTGTGTGTGAGTGAGTGAGTGTTAGCTCTCTCTCTTTCCAATGGGGTTAATCGGAGGGGAAGGTGGCGATGGAGAGAAAAATACACCGTCAAGAAATACATCTTAGTCATTGAAGCATGAAGGTATTGAGTTCCTTGTGTTGACTTTTGTTTCTGGTTTTAACAGTACACCAGTGTACCATTATACAAGCAGAGTAGCCTGGTAGAGTGCACACATACTGTATATTGTACGTGAAAAACAGCAGATGGTTATCAGATGTCACCATACAGATCAGTCTGAATAGAATAAAAAATAAATACAACTGAATTTAAGGCTGATTCAGAGCATGTATGTCTCAGTGGATTAAATCAATCTCCAAACAAGTCCTGCTCTGTTGTTTATCTGTCTCTGGCAACGCCATACCGCCCATGCTCTAATGGGAGTCAATACAGCCCATGCTCTAATGGGAGTCAATACAGCCCATGCTCTAATTGGAGTCAATACAGCCCATGCTCTAATGGGAGTCAATACAGCCCATGCTCTAATGGGAGTCAATACAGCCCATGCTCTAATGGGAGTCAATACTTCCCATGCTCTAATGGGGGTCAATACAGCCCGTGCTCTAATGGGAGTCAATACTCCCCCTGCTCTAATGGGAGTCAATACAGCCCGTGCTCTAATGGGAGTCAATACTTCCCATGCTCTAATGGGAGTCAATACAGCTCATAATCTAATGGGAGTCAATACAGCTCATAATCTAATGTATAGGGAGTCATTGCAGCCCACGGGGAAGAACTCAATATAACCAATGCTCTATTGGGGAGGGAGTTATTACAGCCCATGCTCTATTGGGGAGGGAGTTATTACAGCCCATACTCTAAAGGGGAGGGAGTTATAACAGCCCATACTTTACTGGGGAGGGAGTTATTACAGCCCATACTCTAAAGGGGAGGGAGTTATTACAGCCCATACTCTAAAGGGGAGGGAGTTATTACAACCCATACTCTAAAGGAGAGGGAGTCAATACAGCCCGTGCTCTAATGGGAGTCAATACTTCCCATGCTCTAATGGGAGTCAATACAGCTCATAATCGAATGGGAGTCAATACAGCTCACAATCTAATGGGGAGGTAGTCACTGCAGCCCATGCTATTATGGGAGTCAATACAGCCCATGATTTAATGGGAGTCAATACAGCTCATAATCTAATGTAGAGGGAGTCATTGCAGCCCACGGGGAAAGACTCAATACAACCAATGCACTATTGGGGAGGGAGTTATTACAGCCCATACTCTAAAGGGGAGGGAGTTATTAGAGCCCATGCTTTATAGGGGAGGGAGTTATTACAGCCCATACTCTAATGGGGTGGGAGTTATTAGAGCCCATGTTATATTGGGGAGGGTGTTACAGCCCATACTCTAATGGGGAGGGAGTTACAGCCCATACTCTAATGAGGAGGGAGTTACAGCCCATACTCTAAAGGGGAGGGAGTTATTACAGCCCATGTTATATAGGGGAGGGAGTTATTACAGCCCATACTGTAATGGGGGGGGAGTTATTAGAGCCCATGCTTTATAGGGGAGGGAGTTATTACAGCCCATACTCTAATGGGGAGGGAGTTATTAGAGATCATGCTTTATACGGAAGGGAGTTATTAGAGACCATGCATGATTGGGGAGGGAGTTATTACAGCCCATGTTATATTGGGGAGGGAGTTACAGCCCATACTCTAATGGGGAGGGAGTTACAGCCCATACTCTAATGGGGAGGGAGTTACAGCCCATACTCTAATGGGGAGGGAGTTACAACCCATACTCTAATGGGGAGGGAGTTACAGCCCATACTCTAATGGGGGGGAGTTATTAGAGCCCGTTGCTTTATAGGGGAGGGAGTTATTACAGCCCATACTCTAATGGGGAGGGAGTTATTAGAGACCATGCTTTATACGGGAGGGAGTTATTAGAGACCATGCATGATTGGGGAGGGAGTTATTACAGACCATGTTATATTGGGGAGGGAGTTACAGCCCATACTCTAATGGGGAGGGAGTTACAGCCCACACTCTAATGGGGAGGGAGTTACAGCCCATACTCTAATGGGGAGGGAGTTACAACCCATACTCTAATGGGGAGGGAGTTACAGCCCATACTCTAATGGGGAGGGAGTTATTACAGCCCATGTTATACTGGGGAGGGAGTTATTACAGCCCATGTTATATTGGGGAGGGAGTTACAGCCCATACTCTAATGGGGAGGGAGTTACAGCACATTCTCTAACGGGGAGGGAGTTACAGCCCATACTGTAATGGGGAGGGAGTTACAGCCTATACTTTAATGGGGAGGGAGTTACAGCACATACTCTAATGGGGAGGGAGTTACAGCCCATACTGTAATGGGAAGGGAGTTACAGCCTATACTTTAATGGGGAGGGAGTTATTACAGTCCATGTTATGTTGGGGAGGGAGTTATAGCCCATACTCTAATGGGGAGGGAGTTACAGCCCATACTCTAAAGGGGAGGGAGTTACAGCCCATACTCTAAAGGGGAGGGAGTTACAGCCCTTACTTTAAAGGGGAGGGAATTGGTACAGTCCATACTCTAATGGGGAGGGAGTTATTAGAGCCCATGCTTTATAGGGGAGGGAGTTATTACAGCCCATACTCTAATGGGGTGGGAGTTATTAGAGCCCATGCTTTATAGGGGAGCGAGTTATTACAGCCCATACTCTAATGGGGAGGGAGTTACAGCCCATACTCTAATGAGGAGGGAGTTACAGCCCATACTCTAAAGGGGAGGGAGTTATTACAGCCCATGTTATATTGGGGATTGAGTTATTACAGCCCATACTCTAATGGGGAGGGAGTTATTACAGCCCATGCTTTATAGGGGAGGGAGTTATTACAGCCCATACTGTAATGGGGAGGGAGTTATTAGAGACCATGCTTTATACGGGAGGGAGTTATTAGAGACCATGCATGATTGGGGAGAGAGTTATTACAGCCCATGTTATATTGGGGAGGGAGTTATTACAGCCCGTACTCTAATGGGGAGGGAGTTACAGCCCATACTCTAATGGGGAGGGAGTTACAGCCCATACTCTAATGGGGAGGGAGTTACAGCACATACTCTAAAGGGGAGGGAGTTACAGCCCATACTCTATTGGGGAGGGAGTTATTAAAGCCCATGTTATATCGGGATGGAGTTATAGCCCATACTCTAATGGGGAGGGAGTTACAGCCCATACTATAATGGGGAGGGAGTTACAGCCCATACTGTAATGGGGAGGGAGTTACAGCCCATACTGTAATGGGGAGGGAGTTACAGCCCATACTGTAATGGGGAGGGAGTTATTACAGCCCATGTTATATTGGGGAGGGAGTTACAGCCCATACTCTAATGGGGAGGGAGTTACAGCCCATACTGTAATGGGGAGGGAGTTACAGCCCATACTGTAATGGGGAGGGAGTTACAGCCCATACTCTAATGGGGAGGGAGTTACAGCCCATACTGTAATTGGGAGGGAGTTACAGCCTATACTTTAATGGGGAGGGAGTTATAGCCCATACTCTAATGGGGAGGGAGTTATTACAGCCCATGTTATATTGGGGAGGGAATTACAGCCCATACTCTAAAGGGGAGGGAGTTACAGCCCATACTCTAATGGGAAGGGAGTTGTTACAGCCCATACGCTAAAGGGGAGGGAGTTGTTACAGCCCATACTCTAAAGGGGAGGGAGTTGTTACAGCCCATACTCTAAAGGGGAGGGAGTTACAGCCCATACTTTAATGGGGAGGGAGTTATTACAGTCCATGTTATGTTGGGGAGGGAGTTACAGCCCATACTCTAAATGGGAGGGAGTTACAGCCCATACTCTAATGGGAAGGGAGTTGTTACAGCCCATACACTAAAGGGGAGGGAGTTGTTACAGCCCAAACTCTAAAGGGGAGGGAGTTGTTACAGCCCATACTCTAAAGGGGAGGGAGTTACAGCCCATACTCTAAAGGGGAGGGAGTTACAGCCCATACTCTAATGGGGAGGGAGTTACAGCCCATACTCTAATGGGGAGGGAGTTACAGCCCATACTCTATTGGGGAGGGAGTTGTTACAGCCCATACTCTAATAAGGAAGGAGTCGAGCCGTGTAACTCTATTACTTGTATCTATAAGAGTGTACTTCCAAATGTCAGCCTCGGGCCCTGAGGAATTGCAGCCATGGGCTGATTATTAGATGTGGAAAAAGCAGTGGTTCTAGTGTACAGGCACACGCAAACAAACACACACACGTAGGCATTTACAGATGTAGCATTTTAATTTCATCACTGATTTGTTGCCGAATTTTCCTGCATCACATGAATTGCAGATGAGGCATGTGATTTACATAAATTCACTGAAAATACACACTAACACACAGTTACATTTAACAGTATTCCACTTTTCATGTAGCCTAATTTTGGTCAGATAATAGCCTAACCACTGACAAGCAACATTATGGACTAAACTTTAAATTCCTGTTGCTGTAGGATCATTTTGCTGTGGCAATATAGGTCAAGTTAAGATCCTACATCTGTACGTAGGCACGCACACACGCACACACACACACACACACACACACACACACACACACACACACACACACACACACACACACACACACACACACACACACACACACACACACACACACACACACACACACACGCACGCACGCACGCACGCACGCACGCACACACACACACACACACACACACCTTTGGACTGTTAATTAAGAGCAGGCAGACATTCAACATGTCAAAATCTATTCAATCCCATTCCTGTTGGAGATTACAGTGAGGGAACTGTTCAGCATTCCACCATCAGCCGCCTGATGAGCAGAACAGCTCCCATTCTGTTTGGGAAGGAGAACAGAGACATTGGTTGTAGCTTGGGTCTCTTACCATAAATCCATTTGCCAGGGTATTATTTGTTTCTCTTTTTTTCTATTCCATTTCTTTTTCTCTCCCTCTCCTGCATTTTTCATGGTGTTTCAGCCTCACAGATAGATCCACAGACCCATTTCAGCCGCCCCTGAGAGTCATTAAATTGTAGAGGACGGTCATGTCAGCTGGAGAATGTTTACATCATACACTGTCCAATTTTATAGATACAAATCTTCTGTTTGTCCAAAACTATGTCAAGGTGACGATGGGTAAAATAGATAAGTTGAAATACTTTCTGACAAAAGGTTTTACTGACAATCCCAATTGTATTGACACTTATCAATGATTCAAGTAAATTTGACATATTTTCGGGAGGTAAACTGCCATGACTTATGTTCATATTCTCCTGACATACACAATATGATCCATTTGAAATGCTTAAGCAGGCAGAGCTTTAGGGAGCTAAAAACATGTATATATATTGTATATACACACATACATACATACAGTTGAAGTCAGAAGTCTACATACACCTAAGCCAAATGCATTTAAACTCAGTTTTTCACAATTCCTGACATTTAATCCGAGTAAAAATTCACAGTTTTAGGTCAGTATGGATAACCACTTCATTTTAAGAATGTGAAATGTCAGAATAATAGTAGAGAGAATGATTTATTTCAGCTTTTATTTCTTTCATCAGATTCCCAGTGGGTCAGAAGTTTACATACACTCAATAAGCATTTGGTAGTATTGCCTTACAATTGTTTAATTTGGGTCAAACGTTTTGGTTAGCGTTCCACAAGCTTCACACAAAACGTTGGGTAAATGTTGTCCCATTCCTCCTGACAGAGCTGGTGTAACTGAGTCAGGTTTGTAGGCCTCCTTGCTCGCAAACACTTTTTTAGTTCTGCCCACACATTTTATATGGGATTGAGGTCAGGGCTTTGTGATGGCCACTCCAATACCTTGACTTTGTTGTCCTTAAGCCAATATGCCAACTTTGAAAGTATACTTGGGGTCATTGTTCATTTGGAAGACCCATGTGCGACAAAGCTTTAACTTCCTGCCTCATGTCTTGAGATGTTACTTCAATATATCCACATAATTAACCTGTCTCATGATGCCATCTATTTTGTGATGTGCACCAGGCCCTCCTGCAGCAAAGCACCCCCACAACATGATGCTGCCACCAGTTTTGGAGCAGTGGTTTCTTCATTGCTGAGCGGCCATTCAGGTTATGTCGATATAGGACTCGTTTTACTGTAGATATAGACACTTTTGTACCTGTTTCCTCCAGCATCTTCACAGGGTCCTTTGCTGTTGTTCTGGGATTGATTTCCACTTTTCACAGCAAAATACGTTAATCTCTAGGAGACAGAATGCATCTCTTTCCTGAGCAGTATGACAGCGGCGTAGTCCCTTGGTGTTTATACTTGCATACTATTGTTTGTACAGATGAATGTGGTACCTTCAGGCATTTGGAAATTTCTCCCAAGGATGAACCAGACATGTGGAGGTTTACAATTTTCTTTTTGAGGTCTTGGCTGATTTCCTTTGATTTTCCCATGATGTCAATCAAAGAGGCACTGAGTTTGAAGGTAGGCCTTGAAATACATCCACAGGTACACCTCCAATTGACTCAAATGATGTCGATTAGCCTTTCAGAAGCTTCTAAAACCATGACATCATTTTCTGGAATTTTCCAAGCTGTTTAAAGGTAGAGTCAACTTAGTGTATGTTATCTTCTGACCCACTGGAATTGTGATGCATAGAATTATAAGTGAAATAATCTGTCTGTAAACATTTGTTGTAAAAATGACTTGTGTCACGCACAAAGTAGATGTCCTTCCCGACTTGCCAAAACTATATAGAGTGGTTGAAAAACAAGTTTTAATGACTACAACCGAAGTGTACGTAAACTTCCGACTTCAACTGTACAAATATATATATATATATATATATATATATATATATACAGCCTATATTAGTAGGTGTGTTCAAACTTTTGACTGAAACTGTATATATATATATATACAGTTTCAGTCAAAAGTTTGAACACACCTACTAATATAGGCTGTTTTTATTTTGTTTACTATATTCTACATTTTGTCAATAATAGTGAAGACATCAAAACTATGAAATAACACATATGGAATCATGTAGTAACCAAACAAGTGTTAAACAAATCAAAATATATGTTATATTTAAGATTCTTCAAAGTAGCTACCATTTGCCTTGATGACAGGTTTGGTCAAGTTTCTTCAAGTGCAGGTGCAAAAACCATGAAGTGGCTATTTTGAAACCTCCTCTCATGAGGACCGCCACAGGAAGAAAGACCCAGAGTTACCTCTGCTGCATAGGATAAGTTCATTAGAGTTACAAGCCTCAGAAATGGCAGCCCAAAGAAATGCCTCACAGAGTTCAAGTAAAAGACCCATCTCAACATCAACTGTTCAGAGGAGACTGAGTGAATCAGGCCTTCATGGTTGAAATGCTGCAAAGAAACCACTACTAATGGACACCAATAAGAAGAAGAGACTTGCTTGGGCTAAGAAACATGAGCAATGGACATTAGACCGGTGTAAGTCTCTCCTTTGGGTCCAAATGTGAGATTTTCGGTTCCAACCGCCGTGTCTTTGTGAGACACAGAGTAGGTGAATGGATGATCTCCGCATGTGTGGTTCCCACCGTGAAGCATGGATGAGGAGGTGTGATGATGTGGGGGTGCTTTGCAGGTGACACTGTGCTTTATTTAGAACTCAAGGCACACTTAACCATTATGGCTACCACAGAATTCAGCAGCACTACGCCATCCCATCTGGTTTAAGCTTAGTGGGACTATCATTTGTTTTTCAACAGGACAATGACTCAACACACCTCCAGGCTGGGTAGGGGATATTTGAACAAGAAGGAAAGTGATGGAATGCTGCATCAGATGGCCTGGCCTCCACAATCACCCAACCTCAACCCAATTGAGATGATTTGGGATGAGTTGGACTGCAGAGTCAAGGAATAGCAGCCAACTGTCATGTACTGTCATGTTGTCTTGTCTCTGTCCTTTCCCTTCACCCTGTCTCCCTCTGCTGGTCGTGTTAGGTTACCTTTTCTCCCCCGCTTTCCCCCAGCTGTCCCTTGTCTCCTCTAACTACCCATTCACCCCGTTCCCCACCTGTTCCCTTTTTCCCTCTGATTAGGTCCCTATATCTCTCTCTGTTTCTGCTCCTGTCCTTGTCGGATTCTTGTTTGTTTGTGTCATTCATGCCTGAACCAGACTGTCGTCATGTTTGCTGTAACCTTGTCCTGTCCTGTCGGAATCTGCCGGTCCATCTGAGCCTACCTATGTTTGGTAATTAAAGAAGCTCTGTTTAAGTTGATTCGCTTTTGGGTCCTCATTCACGCACCGTAACAGAAGAATCCGACCAAGAATGGACCCAGCGACTTCGGATCCTCTCCACTCAGCCGTCGAGATCCAGGGAGCGATGCTAGGCAGACACAAGCAGGAATTGTCTGCTGCTCGACATGCCGTTGAGACCCTGGCCACCCAAGTCTCCAACCTCACAGAACAGGTTCACCATCTCCGCCTCGATCCACCGGCCACTTCCAGGGCTTTCGAATCTCCGGAGCCCAGAATCAATAACCCGCCGTGTTACTCTGGGGAGCCCACTGAATGCCGCTCGTTCCTCACCCAGTGTGATATTGTGTTTTCTCTCCAGCCCAACACTTACTCCAGGAGCACTGCTCGTGTCGCCTACGTCATATCTCTCCTTATTGGACGGGCTCGTGAGTGGGGCACGGCAATCTGGGAGGCAAGGGCTGAGTGTACTAACCAGTATCAAGACTTTAAGGAGGAGATGATACGGGTTTTTGATCGATCTGTTTTTGGGGAGGAGGCTTCCAGGGCCCTGTCTTCCCTATGTCAAGGCAATCGATCCATAACAGACTACTCTATTGAGTTTCGCACTCTTGCTGTCTCCAGTGGCTGGAACGAGCCGGCCTTGCTCGCTCGTCTTCTGGAGGGTTTCCGCGCAGAGGTAAAGGATGAGATTCTCTCCCGGGAGGTTCCTTCCAGCATGGATTCCTTGATTGAACTCGCTATTCGCATTGAGCGACGGGTTGATCTTCGTCACCGAGCTCGTGGAAAGGAGCTCGCGCTCTCCGTCGCCTCCCTCTCCGCATCACTACCATCTTCCTCTGCCGGCTCGGGTGCTGAGTCCATGCAGCTGGGAGGTATCCGCATCTCGACTGAGGAGAGGGAACGGAGAATCACCAACCGCCTCTGTCTCTATTGCGGTTCCGCTGGTCATTTTGTCACTTCATGTCCAGTAAAAGGCCAGAGCTCGTCAGTAAGCGGAGGGCTACTGGTGAGCGCTACTACTCCTGTCTCTCCTTCAAGATCCTGCACTACCTTGTCGGTCCATCTACGCTGGACCGGTTCGTCAGCTTCCTGCAGTGCCTTAATAGACTCTGGGGCGGAGGGCTGTTTTATGGACGAGACCTGGGCTCGGGAACATGACATTCCTCTCAGACAGTTAAAGGAGCCCACGGCCTTGTTCGCCCTGGATGGTAGTCCTCTCCCCAGGATTCAGCGTGAGACGCTACCTTTAACCCTCACTGTTTCTGGTAATCATAGTGAAACCATTTCTTTTTTAATTTTTCGTTCACCTTTTACACCTGTTGTTTTGGGCCATCCCTGGCTAGTTTGTCATAATCCTTCCATTAATTGGTCTAGTAATTCTATCCTCTCCTGGAACGTCTCTTGTCATGTGAAATGTTTAATGTCTGCTATCCCTCCTGTTTCCTCTGTCTCTTCTTCACAGGAGGAGCCTGGTGATTTGACAGGGGTGCCGGAGGAATATCACGATCTGCGCACGGTGTTCAGTCGGTCCAGGGCCACCTCTCTTCCTCCACACCGGTCGTATGATTGTAGTATTGATCTCCTTCCGGGAACCACCCCCCCCCGGGGTAGACTATACTCTCTGTCGGCTCCCGAACGTAAGGCTCTCGAAGATTATTTGTCTGTAGCTCTTGACGCCGGTACCATAGTCCCCTCCTCCTCTCCCGCCGGAGCGGGGTTTTTTTTTGTCAAGAAGAAGGACGGGTCTCTGCGCCCCTGCATAGATTATCGAGGGCTGAATGACATAACAGTGAAGAATCGTTATCCGCTTCCTCTTATGTCTTCAGCCTTCGAGATCCTGCAGGGAGCCAGGTTTTTCACTAAGTTGGACCTTCGTAACGCTTACCATCTCGTGCGCATCAGGGAGGGGGACGAGTGGAAGACGGCGTTTAACACTCCGTTAGGGCACTTTGAATACCGGGTTCTTCCTTTCGGCCTCGCTAACGCTCCAGCTGTCTTTCAGGCATTAGTCAATGATGTCCTGAGAGACATGCTGAACATCTTTGTTTTCGTTTACCTTGACGATATCCTGATTTTTTCACCGTCACTCCAGATTCATGTTCAGCACGTTCGACGTGTCCTCCAGCGCCTTTTAGAGAATTGTCTTTTTGTGAAGGCTGAGAAGTGCACTTTTCATGCCTCCTCCGTCACATTTCTCGGTTCTGTTATTTCCGCTGAAGGCATTAAGATGGATCCCGCTAAGGTCCAAGCTGTCATTGATTGGCCCGTCCCTAAGTCACGCGTCGAGCTGCAGCGCTTTCTCGGCTTCGCGAACTTCTATCGTCGTTTCATCCGTAATTTCGGTCAGGTGGCAGCTCCTCTCACAGCCCTTACTTCTGTCAAGACGTGCTTTAAGTGGTCCGTTTCCGCCCAGGGAGCTTTTGATCTCCTCAAGAATCGTTTTACATCCGCTCCTATCCTTGTTACACCTGACGTCTCTAGACAGTTCGTTGTCGAGGTTGACGCGTCAGAGGTGGGAGTGGGAGCCATCCTTTCTCAGCGCTCCCTCTCTGACGACAAGGTCCACCCATGCGCGTATTTTTCTCATCGCCTGTCGCCGTCGGAACGTAACTATGATGTGGGTAACCGCGAACTGCTCGCCATCCGGTTAGCCCTAGGCGAATGGCGACAGTGGTTGGAGGGGGCGACCGTTCCTTTTGTCGTTTGGACTGACCATAGGAACCTTGAGTACATCCGTTCTGCCAAACGACTTAATGCGCGTCAGGCGCGTTGGGCGCTGTTTTTCGCTCGTTTCGAGTTCGTGATTTCTTATCGTCCGGGCTCTAAGAACACCAAGCCTGATGCTTTGTCTCGTCTCTTCAGTTCTTCAGTAGCCTCCACTGACCCCGAGGGGATTCTCCCTGAGGGGCGTGTTGTCGGGTTGACTGTCTGGGGAATTGAGAGGCAGGTAAAGCAAGCACTCACTCAAACTCCGTCGCCGCGCGCTTGTCCTAGGAACCTTCTTTTCGTTCCCGTTCCTACTCGTCTGGCCGTTCTTCAGTGGGCTCACTCTGCCAAGTTAGCCGGCCACCCTGGCGTTCGGGGTACGCTTGCTTCCATTCGCCAGCGTTTCTGGTGGCCCACCCGGGAGCATGACACGCGTCGTTTCGTGGCTGCTTGTTCGGTCTGCGCGCAGACTAAGTCCGGTAACTCTCCTCCTGCCGGCCGTCTCAGGCCGCTTCCTATTCCCTCTCGACCGTGGTCTCACATCGCCTTAGATTTTGTCACCGGACTGCCTTCGTCAGCGGGGAAGACTGTTATTCTTACGGTTGTCGATAGGTTCTCTAAGGCGGCTCATTTCATTCCCCTTGCTAAGCTTCCTTCTGCTAAAGAGACGGCACAAATCATCATCGAGAATGTTTTCAGAATTCATGGCCTTCCGTCAGACGTCGTTTCGGACAGAGGTCCGCAATTCACGTCTCAATTTTGGAGGGAGTTTTGCCGTTTGATTGGGGCTTCCGTCAGTCTCTCTTCCGGCTTTCACCCCCAGTCTAACGGTCAAGCAGAACGGGCCAATCAGACTATTGGTCGCATCTTACGCAGTCTTTCTTTTCGCAACCCTGCGTCTTGGTCAGAACAGCTCCCCTGGGCAGAATACGCCCACAACTCGCTTCCTTCGTCTGCGACCGGGCTATCTCCTTTTCAGAGTAGCCTCGGGTACCAGCCTCCGTTGTTCTCATCTCAGTTCGCCGAGTCCAGCGTCCCCTCCGCTCAGGCTTTTGTCCAACGTTGCGAGCGCACCTGGAAGAGGGTCAGGTCTGCACTTTGCCGTTATAGGGCGCAGACTGTGAGAGCTGCTAATAAGCGTAGAACTAAGAGCCCTAGATATTGTCGCGGTCAGAGAGTTTGGCTCTCCACTCAGAACCTTCCCCTTAAGACGGCTTCTCGCAAGTTGACCCCGCGGTTCATTGGTCCATTCCGTATCTCTCAGGTCATTAATCCTGTCGCAGTGCGACTTCTTCTTCCGCGATATCTTCGTCGCGTCCACCCGGTCTTCCATGTCTCCTGTGTTAAGCCCGTTCTTCGCGCCCCCGCTCGTCTTCCCCCCCCCCCCCCCCATCCTTGTCGAGGGCGCACCTATCTACAGGGTCCGTAAGATCTTGGACATGCGTCCTCGGGGCCGTGGTCATCAGTACCTAGTTGACTGGGAGGGGTACGGTCCTGAGGAGAGGAGTTGGGTTCCCTCTCGGGACGTGCTGGACCGTGCGCTGATTGATGATTTCCTCCGTTGCCGCCAGGTTTCCTCCTCGAGTGCGCCAGGAGGCGCTCGGTGAGTGGGGGGGTACTGTCATGTACTGTCATGTTGTCTTGTCTCTGTCCTTTCCCTTCACCCTGTCTCCCTCTGCTGGTCGTGTTAGGTTACCTTTTCTCCCCCGCTTTCCCCCAGCTGTCCCTTGTCTCCTCTAACTACCCATTCACCCCGTTCCCCACCTGTTCCCTTTTTCCCTCTGATTAGGTCCCTATATCTCTCTCTGTTTCTGCTCCTGTCCTTGTCGGATTCTTGTTTGTTTGTGTCATTCATGCCTGAACCAGACTGTCGTCATGTTTGCTGTAACCTTGTCCTGTCCTGTCGGAATCTGCCGGTCCATCTGAGCCTACCTATGTTTGGTAATTAAAGAAGCTCTGTTTAAGTTGATTCGCTTTTGGGTCCTCATTCACGCACCGTAACACCAACAAGTGCTCAGCTTATGTGGGAACTCCTTCAAGACTGTTGGAAAAGCATTCCTCATGAAGCTGGTTGATGGAATGCCAAGAGAGTGTAAAGCTGTCATCAAGGCAAAGATTGGCTACTTTGAAGAATTTCAAATATAAAATATATTTTGATTTGTTTCACACTTTTTTGGTTACCACATGATTCCATATGCGTTATGTTATAGTATTGATAACTTCACTATTATTCTACAATGTAGACATTTTTTTAAATAAAGAAAAACACTTGAATGAGTAGGTGTTTCCAAACTTTTGACTGGTACTGTAAATATTTAAAGTGCATTCAGAAAGTACTCAGATCCCTTGACATTTTCCACATTTGTGTTACGGATGTAATTGTTTTTTCCCCCTCAACAATATAGACACAATACCCCATAATGACAAAGCAAAAACTGGTTTTGTAATTTTTTTCAAATGTACGTATTAAAAATAAAAAACTGAAATATTACATTTACATAAGTATTCAGGCCCTTTACTCAGTACTTTGATTACAGCATTGAGTCTTCTTGGGTATGATGCTACAAGCTTGACACACCTGTATTTGGGGAGTTTCTCCCATTTTTCTCTGCAGATCCTCTCAAGCTCTGTCAAGTTGGATGGGGACCGTTGCTGCACAGTTTTTTCAGGTCTCTCCAGAGATGTTAGATCGGGCTCAAGTCCAGGCTCTGGCTGGATTACTCAAGGACATTCAGAGACTTGTCCCGAAGCCACTCCTGCATTGTCTTGGCTGTGTGCTTAGAGTCATTGTCCTGTTGGAAGGTGAACCTTTGTCCCAGTCTGAGGTCCTGCATGCTCTGGAGCAGGTTTTCATCAAGGATCTCTCTGTATTTTTCTCCTTTCATCTTTCCCTCAAACCTGACTTTCCCTCAATCCTGACTAGTCTCGTAGTCCCTGCCGCTAAAAAACATCCCCACAGCATGATGCTGTCACAAACATGCTTCAACATGGGGATGGTGCCAGGTTTCCTCCAGACGTGACACTTGGCATTCAGTCCCAAGAGTTCATTCCTGGTTTCATAAGACCAGAGAATCTAATTTATTACGTATTCCATGTGTTATTTCATAGTTTAATGTCTTCACTACTTTTCTACAATGTAGAAAATAGTAAAAATTAAGAAAAACCCTGGAATGAGTAGGTGTGTCCAGACTTTTGGCTGGTACTGTATATATTCAGAAAATATTAAAGAAAATTACACATATGTCCACTTGATAAAAGCTGTGTATCTACTGTGTCCCAGCTGCTTCTGTGTGTCTGATTTTTTTCAGCATACAGTACGGTATCTAAAACATATCTGAAGCCAGTGCTACAGATGGACAGAGGCCG